>NW_027281226.1:332500-413856 GCF_046629955.1 Centroberyx affinis | reverse complement strand
GTGTAATTGGAAAGCAAGCACTTTTTTAATCTCAACAAAGCTCTTGTAGAAAAATAAACTCACTAACCAGTTTCTACTGAACAATGAAATACCCAAAGATAATAGAGTTCATTTTATTATGTGCTGTCATCTCTTATGCTGGACAGCATCTTTAAAAACTCTTTAGCAGAAAGGAAAGTGTTAGAATGAATAATTGGAATATGCAGTCTTGTTATGCTCCCTTGGTGCTATTTGTTTACTGTGTTTAGTTGTCCCCTACCAAAGGGGGGACTATGGATCGGTCTCCGTCCGTTAGTTAGTTAGTTAGTTTGTTAGTTAATCACACTGTAACGTTGACTTTGTGCCGCTAGGGAGCGACATTGACAATGAATAGGGACTCATTGGTAAAGCAGGTCATAGAGTTAAAGTTATCATACAATGTGGGGGACAATGAATGGGGACTCAGTGGTAAAGCAATACAGTTAAAGTTATCATAGGTAACATAATAGTCTACACACACTACACACTTGCGGAGATCAGACTGGGTTGATGCAATGAAGTGAGAGTCAATGGAGAATTTTTGGGCAAACCTCTAACCACAAGACACTGTAGTTATTGTACAGTTGTTGGACTCTTATACTGTTATTGCACTCATCACTGCACTACCACTGTGCCGTCAGTGTTGACTACTTATATCATATTACCACTTACCTACTGTGCAATACCATATATCACTTATCATTTAGCATTTATATTATTCATAACACTCACGCTCCTGGTGTTGTATGTTATATTGTATATTGTATTATAAATTGTATTGTAGTGTACATTATTGTAGTTCTTATATTTTGTACTGTATTGAGTAAAAACAGGACAATTACAGTTACTACATTTCAAGATATAACTTGTAAGCCTAATTCTGAGGAGAGTAGGCAACAGAAATATATGGTCAATCTGTCCTTTCATTGTCCCATACGAAAATGATTATACAATTTCACACATATTTCAAGTACACTCAGCAATCACTGACTGACCCAAATTTTTCATCTGTGTAGGTTATCTGTCATGACAATAAAGTTGGCGCTGTTGTGTTGAATACTTGTTTACACACTGTTCCAGGAAATTAGATTCAGATGACAAAGAAAATGCCCCGAAATGCTGATATGCCTCTATCAAGGCAATGCATGTCAATAGACGCTGATCCCAATTCTGCTTTAAAAGCAGGTAACCTCTTCACTCTTCCAATACAGGTTGTTATGCAAGGAGACAGGCAATCATGGTGAGATCAATAATGGCCATCTATCATGCCTTACCTGTCACCTGACCACAAACACACATGCAGAAAAAGAAAAAAAGTGTCACTAACAGACCAATCAGTGACCTGGAGACAGAGGCTGTGACCTACCCAGGAGTCATGTTTGATTGGTCGCCTTCGAGTGGGGTTGCTACGGGGTGAGGGCGAGCTGAGCGAGGCAGAGAAGAAGGGCCTCCGGAGCTTCTCCTCCATCCCATTGGGCTTGTGTGTCTCCGGATCTGAAAGAGATGGTCGGTGTGGATGAGAGGGTGAGAGGGGAAGAGAGGAAAAGAAAGAGGCAGACACAGAGAGGGAAAAAGGGAAGCGAGAAAGCCAGACATGAAGAAGAGGAAAAGTGAAGTCCAGACAGACAGACACAAGGGCAGGAGGGGTGAGTGTGTGAGGGAAGGAAACGGAGGAGAGGGAAGGAGAGGCTCGTCATCTCTCCGTCCCTTTGACTCTGCAAGTCGGCAGTGCAGAAGTGAGACTTTCACAGCTTTCTCTGGAGCAGGCAGAATTTAAATCATCCCCGCAAAACTTTCATGTTTCTGTCTATGCTGACTTACTCCCGAGATCCTCAAGGCTTTCATATCAGATTTTCTCTCTCTGTCCTCAGGCCACTACCACTGGGAGAAGAGCACACTTTAATTGAAAGGAGCTGAAAACACCAGGTCTTAACTAACGACAAACTGAAGCTCAGTCAATGGTTGATTAAGTCTCATTCCGCAGAACCTTTGACCCCCTGAGCAATGGAAAACTTTTTCTATAAATGTCAAGGTTAATGTAAAGTTACTATAATCCACTGCTGCCTTGCATGACTAATGAGTTGCATATAATTAGGTGATTTGGGCTCATTGTGAGAGGAGAGAATGACATCAGTTGTATGTGTGTGAAAGAGGGTGTCAACCTACACACACTACAACTGAAAAGTCATGATGCATTTACTTCACAGTAAAATCATTTTCATGTCCATAATTTCACATCCAAAAGCCTTTGCTCCTGGAAATCAAGCAAGGACACAAACAAGTAATCCAACAAATTTTCTCTGCAAGTCTATGTAATCTAATTACTGTGTCTTTTCTCGGTGCCTGCAACATATTACAGCTGCCAATTTTCTTATAATCAGGTCACTGCAATCTTGTAAATCAGGTGCAATCTGTTTCTGCCCGGCCCTGTATACTCAGAATGCTTCATCTTAGCAGGGGATGACATTAGCCGACCCACGTCTCAGAGTGATAAAACCTCAATATTTTCAAGCACATTTTAATTAAAGCACAAACCTCTGTATCAACAAAAGCTTATTGTTACTATGAAATATTAAATGACCTCAGGAATTATAGAGTTCATTTAATTGTGTGCGCTGTCATTCCTTATCTTGAAAAACATGCTTAAATATTCTCAGTTCACCTTGGGAGGAAAATAAAAAGATTACAGCCATAATTGTGGTGTAGTAATTATCAGCAAGACATTCTGCCAATTTCAATTCAGTGGTGCAACCTTTCACCTGTAACTTTTCTTTCTTGTGTTTGCTAAGGAACTCAAATTTATCTGCAGAGACAAGATGAGGACAGATAAAATGAACTTGGCACCACCTGCTGAAACACACTGGGTGTCTGCTGTCTCCGTCTGCCCGCTTGCCGCGCAGGAGCAGCAGGTCCTGGCCTTCTTGCTTTTGTCTAGGAACAGAGAAAAGGCAGAGTTCTGATCAGTGAACTCAAAGCAGACAAGGGCACATCTGTATTTGAAAAATTTCAAGATACGATCGGTTGAGCATTTGTACTTTGTAAAACCGATTGCGTAACTTCCCCAGGAAACTTTACACTCAACTGTGTCGGTGTCACCTTCCCATGGCTGGATAAACTCACCTTCCTGAGCAATCTCCCACAGATCTAGGGCGACTTTAAAGGCCTGGGCTACGGTTAGTGTCACAGCCTGAGCCTGGGGATGAAAGGAAAAAGAAAAGGATAACACACTAGTGAAACCTGAATAGGTGCAGTGTCAAATATGAAACATAATGAATAGTTTGGTCGACAGGAGGGTGAAGATACGTTTATTTCTCATCCTCAGTCCTTTGAGGTGATCATTCATCAGTAGATGCATGGATAAAAAAGTTTACTGTTTTACAGTTTTAATGATCAATTTTCCAAAAAGACTGTTAAAAAAGAAAGAAAGAAAAAAACATTACATAGCTATAAGGTGACCTTTTAGGGACTGCCACAAGATGGAGCCACACACCATCTACATCAATGGTACTGTCTGCACAGTGTCAGAGGGAAGCCCTCAACTTCAATTCAGTGTAATCATTCCCCACACAATCTGACCTCATGACCTGTTAAGCTCTAATGTATATCCGATATAACTAAAGACTAAATAGAGTCACAACAAAATTGCAACAGAAAGTAGTCTAGGTTGTCACACACTTACAATCTTCTTCTTTTGGCAGAGAAATGCATGGCACTCCAAAGTTTCGTTGAACTGACTCTGAGAAACATAGGCAAAGACCTTATCCTGAGTTTTATCTGCTGTGCAGTAGGAGATTCTGGAAGAGAAAGATAAGAGAGGAGAGAAGAAACAAAACCCATTACTCCAATGTACCAATACAATCAATCCACCTTACTTTGCTGCATTTACAATGATAGATGAGTCGTTGCGTTGGATAGGAACCAATTTGTGATTAGAAAATTTTAAGCCAAACTTTTTTTTTTTTTCATATGACATTAACTCATGGTACAAGAGTCAGATTCACACTTATATTGGCTACTGCATTGAGCCTGCACTTCGGACCCACCCTCATACATCAAGGTAAGATATGAAGATAGATCTCTATTATGGTCATAACTTTGCCGCTGTGCCCAACCTGATGCATATGCATAAGCAAACCAATCACAGCATGATGAGAGTGGTGGTTATGAATATTGTGCTGATTAATTCTCACAGCTGGGTATGGTGGAACAGGACAGAAATAAGCAGCAGAGAAATCCATGAGAGATGCTGCAGGCTTCAGGCTGTGACTGAGCTCTTCACTGCTTAATATTTTCAGACAAAGCACATGCATTTTGTGCACAAATTGAAGGTAGTTATAACATTGCCTTGTGGATTTCTTTTTGTGACTAAATTGCACACTGTCTATCAACAAGTGTAACTAATTTTAGTCATTGCTTCAAGAGTTTCCGTGCAAGGCTCAGCTGGCTCATTTTCATGACAGAAGTCTATGGAACAAGTGAATTTGAAATGCTCACTTTAGTTTTGTTACAGTGGGAGTCATTGGGAGTCCTTTACAGATTTCAGATATGTGACTAAATCATCTCATATTGGTATCATACAGAATCTGTCAGTTGATATACATAGTTTTCTGTTAAGAGAACAAAGTTTAAAAGGTTGCCCACACTAAATTTGGTTGCATTCCATTATTCATTACCATTTCAAGATTGCTTGCAACAACGGTGTTTTTATTGTTAGAAAAGTCTTGAAAAGTGTGCCAACATAATAAGAGTTATGTTAGTCTAACAGCGCATGATGGATCAAATGTGTTTCCTTTAAAAATTGATGAAAATCAGCTCAAAAGTTTTTGTTTTGAGCATTTGAGTGTGTTTTTAGAGCAAGTTGTCTGACAGAACAAGATGTAAACAGTCATTCTGAAAAGTAATGTGTTTTTGATGAATTCACTGTATTTAGGTAACCTTGTATCCTATTCTTCAAGGGGTTTTGTCATTTAATCGGTCTGTGAGAACATCAACCACAATGGGAAGTGAAATTGCAGGAAACCAGTTCTAGAAAACGTTTCATTTTTGCAGTAACCTCCCCAACACTTCCTAACATATTGCAACTTCTTATCAACCAAAGAATAAATTCCCCCTTGGTATCTAGGTATATTCTGTTGATGTATCTGGATTTCTACTGTCTGTGGGAAATGGAAAGTCTTGGACAAAAAAAAATGAACTCCACCGCGCCTATATTGCACTTGAGACTTCATTCCCAAAAGTCACACTGAATCTCTACTGGATCTAATATCTGGCTTTCAAGAAATCCAATTGTCTGCAAATCCACTGACAGCCATGGCCTGTGGTTTTCAATGGCTATCTAAAAACAATCTAGACTAAGCCCACCAAGCCATTTGCTCTCCCACGACAGCCAGCATGCGTCCACTGAACCGAGGAACACAAAACCAATGGATTTGTTTTGTCATATTTTATGCAGGCTATTAGAAGCAGTATTGATCTGAGTCAGCCTTTATGCACAGTGTCTCTGTAAGGTTGGTTCCTACACCGACACCGTGCGTCATGTGTGTTGCTTAAAATAGGTCTGTGTCCCGGGGTTTGTAAATGAGCCGCAGTGAGCATTGCACTTGACCTTTTTCACATAGACCCTTTATTTTAAGCAGCTCAAGGAGGTGGTGCTCAATGGTGCTTTTCATTTAGAGTTTTATATATATATATATATATATATATATATATATTATACATTACACTTTTTAATTTATTCAGGCAAACTGTTTACTTTTGGTATAACTTGGTCTCTTTGATTTTGTTCAAGCAACATCTTAGGCTCTTCCATTAGGTTTAAGTTGTTATTTTTCTCTGAACAGAACACATCAAAGCATCCTATCTCAGTTGCAGGTGCTAAGGGTTTCTCGATGCATATCATCATCAGAGAGGGAGACGCTGAATTGGTAATACTGAATTATCTATGGGTCTAGAGGGACTGCCGTCAGTGCTGTGTGCATCTCTGTATAATATGCCACCGCTATTGTAACTTGTAAACTGTACCAAAGGGATCGAGAGAAGGCAGCCATTCACTTGGTGCCCCACTTCAAAAGGGGCCCTAAAAATGAAGTAATTTATTCTATCAAACAACAAGCATGAAATAACCAGCCCTCACATCATTGCTGGCTTGCACCACTGATGCATGACCCACATAGCAATGCCCAGGACACCCAGCTCTATGTTTTCCCCTCTCCTCTGCGCTCTAACTTATTGTTTATATTTGGGGCTTAATTGCAGAAAAATTAGTAGAGAAAAAGTTGCAAGGGATGGCCTATTTAAGTTGGGAAAGCAAGTGTGATGTAACCAAACTAATTGCTCAGTACTAAGCACTAATCTGTCTATTATTGAGATATGTAAATAATTTCAATTATATTATGGCATACAATTATTGATGTTAATATTTTAATTAATAAGAATGATGTAAATAATAATAAGAAGTAGTGGTACTAGCAGTAGTATTAGAGTAGTAGTAGCAGTAGTAGTAGTAGTAGTAGTAGGAGTAGTAGTAGTAGTAGCAGTAGTAGTTCTAGTAGCAGTAGTACTAGTAGAAGTAACAGTAGTAGCAATGGTAGTAGCAGTAGTAGTAGTAGCAGTAGTAGTAGCAGTAGTAGTAGTAGTAAAGCAGTAAAAGTAAAAAGTTCTTGTCATGTTTTGTTTAGATGTTGTGACTCGGTGCCCTTGTACGTGAGGTTCCTACCCTCAACCTGTTCTCCAAGATTTAAATAAAGTTTCTACAAAGGTTCTATAGTAACATGTCCGGTCAGGTGCTGGTGAAGACTGTAGCCTGAAAGACTCTGCAAACACAGAGGGAGTGGAAATCAGCAGACTCCTCTCTCATAGTGTACATTACAGTACAGTAAAGGGAGAACTGGAGGTTCTGACCAGGCTCCAGGCAAGCTCTTGTTCCAGTTCTTACCCTTGATGAATTTCACAAATGCCTTTCTACAGGAAAGGGTGTTCTCTTTCCAGAATAGGTTGTTATAGTTGCCACAACAATCAGTTGTAGGCATTACCAAAATGAGCAAATAGGTCAATGCACATGTCTGCAATGCACATATGCAAGTCTAATTGGTTATCTGCAAATATGAACATCAAAAAGAATCAGTGACTCTAATTTTAATATTTAACAATGTATGATATACTTTTTCTAGGCTATCATTTTGACGGTGTACAATAGAAAATTGTGTCCATCTACCTACATAATCTATAGCAAGAGTGTATTGAAGTCATGACAATGAAATCATAAAAGACGAAATACAATGGCCTATTGAACATTCCTTCATGCCATTAATATGAATTTATAATGCAGTGCAATATGGGTCGCCAAAAAAAATTGGTCATTATAATATGGCACCCATGTGAAAAAATGGACATCTCATTCGAGTGAATCCACTTTGAGATTTTTTTGGCAAGGACACACATGCTTGTTATACAAAGGTCTGCATACATTATGCACTCCAGAGTGTGACAATGACAGGCCAATTTGCTGTGTCTGTCATGCCTGGATGCCTTTGCTCATGTGGTGTGTGTGTATGTGTGTATAATATGACTTGTAGCCTGATGATCATTATCCAAAGTCTATTAAGAATTAGAAAACCCTCACATGTATAGTTTTCACTGTCATTCTAAAAGTAACCTGTTTAAAAAAGTTTTCATGTTTGCCTCCAACTTGATACCCAGTGACTCAAATTGACAAAACAAACCCTTCAGCTAAAGTAAAAAATAATCACTGACTGGCAAACATCATCTCTCACTAAGTTCTCACTAAGCTTGAACAACAGAAGCTGAGCTGTCACATTGCATCGTATCTCAAATGAGGGGCTCTGTGGACCGCATGCCTTTGATCTTCTCACTGTGTAGAGCAATGGTGTTGAGTGAGGGAGACAGCGAAAAGTCAATGGAAATATTTAAATATTTATATTATAGAAACTGAATACAACTCCTCCCCTCTAAGCCCCAACATCTCTATATATAGGTATGCCACTATACAGAGGTAAGATGCACCAAAACAACACATATTTTCCTCACTGAAATGCTTTTTCTACACAACATGGACAACATGTAATAATAATAAAAATACGCATTTTGCTTTTGCCCTACAGCAGCAGTCATCAAAAGCATTATTGAGATTTTTGCGCAACCAAACAAAAAAAAATGCAATTCCTCAAATACATTGTCTGAGAAAATGTCAAACTATTTTCGTAAACATTACAGTAAAGATAAACAAAACAACACTTGCACTTACAGTATTACATGGAGAACTTCTGTTTAGGGATCTACAGGCACATCTCACAAACTTAAAGTGCATCATTGTATCCGGTCTTTAGTGATCTCCACACAGGTCTCAGTCACAGTTTAATCATTAGCCTCTACCTTTCTGACCAGTGTGTTTGGTGATTGGTATGCTGCTCAGTCACTGATAGCTCCCTTCAGAATATGAATCAGTAACAGCAGTCCAGATGGTGGCTGAACGCCCTCACAATGTTCTGCTCATCAGGAGATTGTCTCCCATTTATATGTGTTTTTCATTATTTAGGAAGATAAATACATCAAGGACAGATACAAAGGCATATTGCAAGAAAATGCCTGCTACATTGTGTCAATAGTATTGAACTAATATGAACTAACTTTCAATACTTGGCCTTGGACCTGGTTTACAGTACTGTACATATACTGTGCATGCTTCTCAGCACCCTAAATACTGGGAATCACACCAGCTACTCCTCAACTATTAAGTGGCCTCCTTTATCAACGTGCCACCTACCTCTTTATAAATGTATCCACATTATGCCAAGTCTATTTATAACCCAACATGGAACAACAGCAAAACACAATATTTATTTTGTTTTTCACAGATAATTGTTCTTTGCATTCAGACCTTTAAAATGGATAATTGTTGAATTATCTCCTCCGAAGTTAATGTCTCTCCTTTTGTGGCTTGTCAGTGTTTTCAATGAGGGTGTTGTAGTTGAGCAGTAATTGGTTGTTTCTAGTCTCTCAGTCTGTTTTGGTGTAGAATAATGATCCTCAAAGATTCTCTGTGAGTCCTTGCTCTAATCCAAGCCAGCAGGCAGACACATCAGAAGACACACCTGCTAATGGTCGATGATCAAGCTCAAGGCAACAAAATAAAAGGCAATAAAACTGCAGTATTTCTGGCAAGGTGTTTCAACGCCTGTTCATTGGCATATCTGTCATCAGTTGAACTGAGAATTGAACTGAGTGACTGGTGCTGCAAAGTAAAGCAATCAAGAAGTTCAAGGCTGTCTTTGTGCTGCTGAATTTCATATTAAATTGTTTGGAAGTAGAATCAGTTTGACATTAACTTTGAAAACTTAAATACCCCGCATACAGAATGATACACAATATGTCTTATTGTAGCATAGTTTCAGTTGCATTGCATTGTGTGTGTGTGTGTGTTTGTGAGAGAGAATGTGTAGGTGGGGTTATGGTAACAGGAATTGTATTTCCAATGCGATGCACAGTGCCTTCCTATTTGTTTTCTATCCCACTAAGCTTCCCCTGAGGGAAACAGCCTGGGTTCACGTTAGTGTGAATACACAATTAAGGCTAAAAGATACACATTTACATACACATTCACTGTGAGGCGCATACTTAAATGTTCATGTGCGTGCTTCCACACATGTTCATCCATGCATTGCCACATGTGCATACACACACACACACACACACACACACATACACACACACACGCACGCACGCACACCACACACACACACACACACACACACACACACACACACACACACACACACACACACCTTGTGGAGGGTCTGTATCTCACTCTGTTCTGTTCTTCCTCTTCTGTTATGCAAAATATAACACTGTCTGATTTGATCCATTCTCTTTGAATCTACACTTCTCCCCTTTCTTTCACCCCTCGCTTGCTTGGATCATGTGCTACAACAATAAAAGAGAAGAAAGGAGTGGTAGCAGCAGGGAGAGGAGTGGGGGGGGGGGGGGGGGGGGGGGCTGATGGAGATGTTAAATCAATGCTCAGTCAACCCAAGTTCTATCGATGGCCCTACAATCTACCCCGAGACGGTATGTAGCAGCATTACCCAAAACTGCCAGCGTTTTAAAGTGGGCAATTAGGCTTGGGTATTCCTGCGATCAAGAGCTCTAGTTATGTTGATATGAATAGAAAAGAGAGATTTCTTTCTAGACAGAAGAGGTGGAAAGGGGTGGGAGAGGAGGGGAAGATGAGAGGAGGAGAGGGGGGAGATCAAAGACGAGGATGATTCCCCCGGCCCGTGGTCTGCTCCAGCTGATAAGGTGGATCAGAAGGGAAATGTAGACCTACGCGTGCGCACACACACACACACACACACACACACGCACAAGATATGCCCCAATGTCTCCTCTGTCCAACCGCATTCACCCTCCCCCCCCCCCACCCCACACCCACACACACATCCCCCTTCCCTATCACAGTCTGTTCTGTAATCACAGGCCAGCCATATGATGTTTAGACTGTAATCCTCAATGACACCAGGCCCAATCTATATTACAGGATCCTATCCAGAGGAAAGAAGCCTGCCAAACATATCACAGTTCACACACTGTTCACTGAGATGTTAACTCCTAGGTTAGAGGGAAATCTAGCATGATGCTGAAAATGGTTAGCTCTCTTTGACATAAAGAGACTGTAACAGACAGCCCCAGCTAACCCTCCCAGACCCCCATTATTGGTTTCCAAGTGAATTGATCAAACATGAGACTCACAACAGCTAAGAGCAGAGAACTGCTTAGTGTAATCACACAAAGGAGTGCATGCAATGGACAGAGGGGAAAGTGACCTAGATAGAAGATACGTGTTTAGTAGTGGAAAACTGCAGCGCTCTCTATAAGACGAAGCAACTTCTTTTTTCATGACTCATCTTGAAGGTTCATCTGTATTTTTTAATCATTTGAATAGTAATAATTGGATTCATGAATAGCCCATTTCATAAACCCATATTAAGTGATCATCTGTGATGTCATCAATATTCATAATGCTCTAACATGCTAATAAAGTCAGACATTTGCTCTATGAAGTAACTGTATGTAGGATGATAATGTCCCACAGCTGGCATGCATAACAATTCCATAACATTCGCTATGACATCACATGCTGTAGTTGCATGAAAGCAGTAGTTCTCAGTGAGGTCACGGTCACTCATGTCATATCAAATTAATTTTACTGGAATAAAAAAAATAGGTTTTCTATTATATATGATTTGATTAACTGATAATCTTAAAGTACATGGCTTGAATGGGAATCTAAGAGTGGGGTGCACATGTGAACCCAGCTAGTGTGTTTTTCTCACTTTGCCCCAGGTTTCTCTTTAAAAATTTACATGAATTCAATATTTATCGACTAATAGACTTACAAAAGGCTATGAGTATCTATTGCAGGTCTCGCTTTAAAATTTTACATGAATTCAGTATTTTTAAACGAATACACTTATAAAGGGTGAAAATGTGAAATTAATAACTTACCTGTATATGGAGACATTCTCTATGAGGTCTGTAGTCTCTGTGTCTGTGATGATGATTCCTTTCGGCGAGACGGTCAGTGTGACTTTCCGGAACTTCTTGGCACTGGCTCTGGCCTGTTGATATGAAATATGACACAGGAAAACACACATACACACAATAAAATCAGATGGAAAAAATGTTGCCTTGTGCAGGGGCAGATCTAGTTTGTCAGTGTGACACAAATGCAAGATGAAATTACTTCTGATAAAAAAAAAACAACCTTAACTGTGACTGTAGCAGCAGTGCAAAATGGAAACAGCCTGCATGAGTCGTCCCAGAAATGTGGGGAATTTATAAAAGGTGACAGAACGGGGGAGGAAAGCTGGTATGTGTAGCCCAGAATGAGTATTCGAGGTCAGGCTGGCAGCCACAAGACTCCCCCTGCCAGCTCAGCTCCATCTGGAGCGCCAAAAAACAAGGTAATAGTGCTGAGCTTGTGCTCTGCGAGAGCGCCTGTTGACAATGACAGTGACCTCCTTACCACCTGATTAGCTAGCAAATGAAACCTGTTTTATGCTGTCCTTTTTAATTTCATATCCACTTGATTTCAGGAAGAGAATCGTTAGAGTGACTGGGAAGGAATAAAGAAAGGGGAGAAAGAAGAAAGAAGAAAAGGAAATTAAAGTAGGAGATTCTCATCAAGCTAGTCACTATAGGCCTATATGTTTATATATTCACCCTGCATAAAAACACTCTTCCATTTTGATGTGTTTGCAGGGGATGAAATAGAAGCCAACAGTGGAGAGAGTGAAGCTGAAGAGGGAAAAGGATGGGGATCCTTGCTTATACAAAAAAAAAAAGGACTTCTCAAGGACAACAGGAATGGTGTCATGCCTTACTGTTGGGGCCTAAATGCCCTGGAGAAAGTGACAGCGAACAGCGTATTCTGTCTGTACCCACAGCACATGCAATATGGGAAACTGACATTATAATGGGGAGAGAGAGGGTGGTGTGCCTGACTGTGGCAGCTTCTTCATGTAGGAAGTGCGAACAGCCACATTTTTCACTGTCATGTAACTAGTGTCGCGCCACGAGGCAAAAACCAATCTGTCAGCTTGAGATACGCCAAGTTCAGACGCTCTCTTGGTTTGGTCCCTTGGTCTCGTCTTCCTCACTTAAACATGTAGCAAATGGAAAACTCACAACTGTATTCAATAATCCCATTCAGGTTGCTTGGTTTCCTAGGGAACACAGACAGAGACAATTGACTTTCCTTTTCTATCCTGGAGTAAATCAATTGAATCTTAATCCTGCAATCAGGTTTGGTTCTGTCTCTAATTGAGAAGGGTGTGTGTGTGTGTGTGTGTGTGTGTGTGTGTGTGTGTGTGTGTGTGTGTGTGTGTGTGTGTGTTTGGGGGGGGGTATGATTAGCTGCCTGTTCCAGGCTTTTCTTTGCAGAGAAAGGATTCCAACAGATTAGCAGCGGCATCCTCATTGTTGGTGGGATGTGGTGAATGAAGTGTGTGTGTTTGTGTGTGTGTGTGTGTGTGTGTGTGTGTGTGTGTGTGTGTGTGTGTGTGTGTGAAAAATCCTAATTCAAGGGAAAATGAAATATTAAGAGATGCTGTTTAAGTTAGAAGATTTTTGTGTGCGGCTAAAAACATACAGGGCTTTCTGTATGTCTACAAGCAGGGTGGTTTAAAATGCAACAGTTTCACTGCAGTTTTAGAAAAACTGCCTTCTGAAAACTGACAGCATTCTGAATTGATGTGAAAAACCATGCTCAGAAAATCCCCTATGCGGCTCAGGTCTGTTGAGTAAACACCACATCACTGATTTGACTGCTGCACATGTGCAACCCATTGATAATCCAGGATTAACAACCATGTTTCCATTTGGCCATACTGACCTTGATGTAAACATAAACACTACCCGGCTATTAGTACACCACATGCCAAGGAGTATGATGGGAAGTTGAAGGTGAATGTCACTGAATTTCAGTGTTTAAAATTAATCTCTAGGGCGGTACAGTCTGTCCGTGAACATTTCAGAACTCTTGTTTCCCACAGCCAGAAACAAGAATAGTTTGTCCTGCTCCCTAATTTGTAAGACCACATTGATGTACTGAAGAAATCCACGGATATTGAACCAGAAAAGATAGAAAAGGTGCTTGTGACAGTTCCCACTATGATTTTCTGGACATAGGGGCACATTTTCTGGCCTGTAACTGATTGAATTACTATGACGTGAAGGACATTTTATATTAAAGTTCAAACACAATCAGTCCACAAAGTCAGTATGCCATTCATTGTCCACAGAGTTACCCCAGTTTGTAATTCGGTATGTTACAACAGATGAAGGTTTGGGTTCTCTGGTTTCTACCTTTGGCAGACACTTGTTCATCCTGATAAAAGAAGGTTAGGATAACATTTGTGAATTCTTCAATTGAGTGGTATTCCCCTTTAAGTCGATCAAACCCAGTGCATTACAGTTTGAGGCTGTAATCTCACTCATATCCATAAGGGAATTTCTATAAAAAGGATCACTGCAGTTTGAAATCTTTACAATGTCACTCTCCTTTTCACATTGCTACTGAATGCACTGATCATGCCATCTGAATTTTCTAGGATGTTTTTTTGCAAATCAGAATCAATACAATATAATACATCACATCATGTACAGTAGTTACAATGAAATGTAAGTATATGATGCAAAACTTGGTATGCACTGACTGTAAAATGTACTATATGTATATTGCATTGCATTATAAAGTTGCTTAAGTCAGCAAGGTGACCAGTGACTCACCGTGGCAACAATCCTGCGAATGGCAGCCGATGCCATGTCCTCTCCTTTGGGTTGACCCACCAGCGTCATGCCCAGGTACTTCACATTGAACACCATCCCTTCCAGCAGCGTCTCCTTGGTGTCTGTCCAGTTCTCTGGCAGCTCTGATTGGACAATGAGACAAGACAATGGAAATCACTGAATGGGACTAACAGGACTGAACGGGGACATATTCTGATGTGTTTGAATAAACATGGTGACTTTTGTGGCAAGCATTTCAACCTGCCCTTTTGTACCCGTGGAGAGCATTATCGTCTTTGCAGATGACTGTATTCTTGTGAATGATGGACAAATGAACATCCATAACATTGCAGGAAAGAATGGTAGAAGTTAATGGAGCTCATCTTGAAGATTGTTGTCATAACTCACAAAAAAGGGAACTGGATTGGTGGGAATTTTAAGTCTGTATATACAAGGCTTCAATTCCCTGCTGTTGCTGTAGCTGTGATGTCCAACAGGTAGCACCAAGCAAGCTGTCCCCTAGCTGGCTACTGCAGGCAGAGGGGGACTGTGTCCAAGCAGACAGCTTAAAATATCTCTCAGTGACACCTGGACATGAGACAGAACCCTGCAGAGGAGCGTCATGGTAATCATCAATCCATGCTATTTCAAAGCATTCCTATAGTTCACTATAATAGGGATAATCATACAATAAACGCAATTGATAAACAGACAAGGAACTGCAAATTCCCATACTTCTGATTGATTCTCTCTATGTGCAGGTATTTCTGCTCATAGCACAGACTGAGATGAGAGAGTGAGACTGACAAAGATAATGAGTAAGAACAGCATAGTGGGCCAGAGAGAGAGATGATCGGTGTCCAACATTCTGCTGGGCTGTCCTGGCACCGAATTCTCCTCATGGGCCGGGCCATCTGTCACCGGCAGACCCCAAGCAGCTGTTGAGGCGTACAATAGAGAGCGGCACCCCCTTACGGCCCTTCCACAGCTCTGAATTATTAACTCATGTTCAATCGCACTGCAGGGGCTGGTTCAAAACCATAGAGGACATTTGATGTTATTTAATGTGATTGCTTAGGCACCTGGTGGACAGCACGGATCATTGCTTTTGATTGTTCTGGAGGAGAGGTAGATGAAGAGTAGGAAAGTTGAGCAATGTGAAGACAAGACGTCTTCAGAATCTCAACAACGATACAAAACAGTCAAAGCATCATCGCCACCACCATCTTTTTTCTTTTTTTTTAAATATTCTATTGACCCCTAAAGGAGAAATGTATCTTTTCACTTGCACCCCTCCACAGGGAGGTCAGAGGTCAGAGTCAGCTACATCACAGCAGCCCCTGGAGATCATGGAGAGGGAGGAGCAGGTGGGGATTCAGTTTCTTGCTCAGGGTCACTTCAACAGGGGGATGGTTGCTGACACAGGGGATTGAACCCATGTCCTCCTGTTCAAGGACAGTCTCCCTATTCACTTTAATTCAAGACATCATCAACTTTGTTCCCACATTTATTAGCTCAGAGAACACAGTCTTAAAATCCAGTCGACTTTCCTGTGCCAAGGAGGGCTCTTTTGGACACCTACATATTTTTAACTTCCACAAACTATTTAAGCTGAAGAATGAAGCATTATGGTGCACACTGAATTATGCACAATTATAGTAGGGCTTCAAAAATGTCATCAGTGAAACACCTCAATTACATCTGATGAAATTATTATACTCACTTTGAAGTGTTAGGGCCTGTGAGATCACAATAAATCAAAGGTTGCATTAAATCAAGTGGCAGAATGTGGTTTAGATGAGAAAAGGCAAAAGAGTAGGTCATAGGGTGAAGATTAGAGATGTAGCCATGTTTAAATGAAACATAATAACTTGATCTGATATCAAATACATTATACTGTAGATTCATAAGGGCCCCAAAATTATGAATAAGATTGATTTAGGCACATACTACTGCATATTTACGAAATCGATCTGAATTTAAAGGTTGCATAGCCCATATGTGGTGCACATGTCAGTTCCCAAAGATATCTGTAGCACAAGGGTCCTAAAACCTATACATAACAGAACTCCAAGATAAATTTAGCCACAACAACTCATCTGAGAAAAGATCTGCCCGAGGAAAAGTGTATTATGCTATTGGTTCCTGTCTAAATGTGGGGTCATAAAAGTGGACAGAATGAAACAGAAGTACAACCCGAATACTCATCCTCACAGCGCAACCGGCATTAACTAGTGGTGAATAAAATAAGTGAAACTGAACTATTACACTATTTATTTAGAGTCCCTTTGATCCTCTTAGGTCACTGGAGCCTACTTTAAAAGGTATAAATGCACACAGAGGGATGATCTTCACAGTCCATAAGCAGCACACTAACTACAAAGCTCATGACATATAACTGATGGGATGTCTTTGGAGTCAGGAAAACAGATTTGGTAATAGTCCTGTATAGATAAATGATTCCCTTTTCAATGAGAGTATTGAGTCTTTTATTTTTTTCCACGCTGATATCAGCATTACTCCTGTCAAAGTAACAAAGCACAGTTTTGCTCTCTTGGAAAAACAATGCTTCCCTTCCTCGAGAGCCCAGTGTCCACTACTCTCTTTTGGCTTAAAGCCTAGATCCTTTATGCACCTTAACTCCTGCCAAAGCCTGTTGTGAACGGAGGGATGTCTCACAGATCTAAACTGCTGACAGAGTGCAACTCCTGGTCAAAGAGGGTCTCTATGGATCCATTCTCTAAAACCCTAAAAGCCCAACCAAAATGCCACAGCGCCACAATGCTAAACTGCTACAGTCCATATCGTATCTCCACCAGGCAACACACATGAATTATTAAAGAGCTTCATGTTGATGCTGCAGGCTTTCAAATATATTATCCCCCCAAAAGAGGAACGCTTAAATATTTAATAAATCCTGTGTGAGTGTGGGACTACAGAGGGACTGGGACTGATAAGAGTGACAGGAACAAGCGGAGTGAAACTAATTGGATTTTAACATGTTAAAGCAAATACTGGGGAGCACCGAGAAAAATGTGCGACTGAGACTTTCCAGGAGGCCGGTGTATTTTTGAACAGCGAAGAACTACTACTATACGTTTGTCATCTGTGAAAATGTGTGTGTGACTGTGTGTGTGTGTGTGTGTGTGTGTGTGTGTGTGTGTGTGTATGTGTCAAGGTGATCCAATTTGAAAGAGCATGAAACAAGATTACCGAGGGAGAGGCCGTGGCGGTGCACTGACGTTTGCATCTTTATTGAACTGATGCCTGGCAACACTTTCACACCCGGGCTGCTGCAGAAAGCGCACGGACACCATTGTGCTCCCTCAAAAAGCCTCACAGTCAAAACCGAACACACAGTAAAAGTATCAATGCATTACAATGAAGGCGCAGAGCAATTTGAGGATATTTTGCTGCACTGGGCCAGAAGGATATTCACATAAAATCATAATACGAGAGCCATGAGATGTTGAGCGCTGTCGGCTTTCCTTACAACACAAAATATTTAACACTCTACTGAGCCAACAGCTGAACTAGCGCAGTATTTCGCAGCGCTTGAGCCGACCTGGGCAAGTCTTGCTGTAATATAATGGGTACCTGGGGCTCTGCGAGCCTTGAGCTACATCCAGCGCTCACCAGCTGGCTCTTTGAGCTGCACACACTGTGATTTAATTTGCACTCAAAAGTCAAAACGATACCCTGGTGGATTCTGGTCTGGCTGAACACCTTACGCTGTGGATTAATTAATAACACAAACACAAGCACACAGATATCCACACAGGCATGTCCATAATCTAACATATGCACGTAAATAGGCATGCAGGGGGGGCCACCCATCCACATACACACACAAACACATCACATTTTTTCCCCAAGATACCATCATCTCAATTAACTGCGAAGGCTGCTGGAATAACTGTGCGCTCCAGGGTCAAAAAAGCACAAGCATTCCCTGTTTTCCTTTGCTCATTTTTCCCACTGGTCAGTAACTAGGCCATTCATTCTGAGGCGGTTTCACACACCATCTTTGATACCACCAGCTGCTTTAAAACGAACATGCATTTGAATGAGTACAGCATCGTAAGTCAAGTGTTCTGCTTGCTTTTCAAACCCAATTGACATCCCCGCCCTCCACCCACATCCTGATATAATCTCTCCACTTTACTGTTTTACTCATCCTTTGGAACTTTGAATCTAGGACACCACCTTGACAGGAAAATAGGCCGCACATTCAGGGAAGATGGTGGGCTGGGATGGTGTGTGTGTGGGGTGGGGGTGTGGGGGCGGGGGCGGGTGTAACTGGTTTTCTGATTCTGCCTTGAGGGGAAACCAAGTAAAGCAAAGTCCTTCCTTTTCAAGAACTCACTCTTCTTACTACTTCCTTTATTCCCTCTCTCTCATCCTTTACTCTCTCCCTCTCTCTCTCTCTCTCTCTCTCTCTCTCATCTAAGAAGCTGGTTTATTAGGGGGGCATTCGATACCCCTCAATCACAGCTGCAAACCATTCACCAAACAATAACAACAACAATAACAAGGAGGCAGACATGGCATCAAACAGCATATGTTGCTAGGCAACCACAGCCTCTATTGCTAACAATCCAGCAGTGGCTGTGGCGGGGGGGGTGGTGCATCCAAATTACATTACTGAACACCTTGGCTGGGCATCAAAAGAAGCGTACAAACCACATAAAGTGCTCGGATAACACTGGAATTAGATAGCCTGCGCTCAGAATTGGAGCAGTGCGTAATACCCCCACTTCTGGAATCACATATTACACACCCAGTGGGCCTGACTTCAAACCTCATGTCATGCTATTTTCAAATGTTGCCACCCCTACTCTGACTGCCTTTCTATGTTTCCACACTTAAACAAATCTGACATAACTTAAATGTCATTGAACACAACCGCTGTCTTGACACCACCATAAGAAAATATGGTATTGCAATAGATAATAATAAGGAGCGAGTTTTATCACAGAAACACAACAGTGGTTATTTGTCACTGCCATGTGCTACCACAGTACCACAATGTTATGCAAATTATGGTGCCAGGATGACCTTAATTATGATAATAATTAGACCTGAGTTTTGTACTAGGCCTACATGATCATTGTAGAAGGATGGTGGAGGAAATGTATACTTGATTTCCTTGCAAACTATCAGGGCTTGATATCTTTTTATGGGACTAGCATCTGGTGAAACAGGAGTACACAACACATTGCTTATCCCATTCAAAATAGTAAAATGATTTACTGAGGAATTGTTTCCAAAGAACAAATGTTACACCAGTGAAATTTAGCTGAAGGAGAAATCAGATTTATTTTTGAAGAAAAAATAAATGGGAAATCCAGCTGCAAACCCAAGTAAAATCTTCTTGACAAATTGGGTGTTACTGCTGTTATTGAGGCTACGGTGGAAAATAGTCAATTCATACCTTCTCTAGTTCCTGTATTTGACTATATATATATTTATTTGCAGAGTTATATGATGATATGGGTCTTTTATGGGGGAAAAGCAGAAATCAAAGCTGAAAATGTCATGGATCTTTGTTTATAATGGTTGGTGTTTGCCATGATGATCACTGGAAGTCATAGTTTACCCACCTTTTTATTTACACTACATCAGTGTGAGTTTCTTGAGCAACAATATTCTTGGGTGCTTTCAGCGTCCCTAAAAAGTATAACACTAAAAAGAGACTAGAGTTTGTGTCTAATTCTAAAAACATTTACATATTAAGTGGAGTGGACCCATTAGCCTTTGTGTCTACAGAAATCATTTCAGTTAAGCTTTTATTGCATTTTCCCTGTCAGGAAAAACATCTCTGGAGTGAAAGGAATTCAGCTTCATGAATCAAGTGTCTGCCCCGGAGGTCCTCAGTTGAATCAGTGCTGGTGTGGATCTTTCAACATAATCCCCTATTCACCAGGAACTCCCAGTAATTGCTTTCACTTCAAACACCCTATCTGCTGTTAATCATAATTATGATGCAAGTTATCTGGCATATGCATGGCTGGGCAAATAGAGCTACTGCAAGGCAAAAGCTGTTCAGTTCAGACTGGGAATGTGGAGGAGGAAATCTTAAGTCTGCCAAGTAATTGAGTGAGTTCGCTTTGGAATCTCACAGCAGAGACTGGATTTTCTCTGACAAGAAAAAAGGAGGGAAATTCTGACACAGGTGTCGTGTTGGCACATCAAACATGACATAGCATATCTAATTGGCTGTCAAAAAGTGGCTGGTTTAACCAAATTATGAAGAAGCGCCCTAAAAGTGAAGGAAACACTATAGGTCCAGACTACTTTATAAAAAATATATTTATGGGTGTTTATGGAAGGGCGAAGAGCTGTGAATGTAAAGTATATATCGTACATGCCTTTTCATATACTGTTTGTTTCAAAGGTATACAAGTTTTAATGTGTATATAATACACATACAATAATAATACAAAAACAAAGCTGTACAATTTTAATAAAAGAGTAGGCAGGTATAGAAAAATACGTAACTACTTTTGAAACAGACTGTATATATTCATAAAAAGGAAAATACAGCAGGAACTACATTAAAGAGTTTCCTCTAATATGCTAAATGCTAATTGCCTTGAGCTACAGTCATTATGCAAAACATCGGCCTTGACCCTCCCATCAGAAACCCTCTTATGAAGCCTCTGTGAATCACTAATTAGAGAGGATCAAACCAAAGCTCTCACACACGACAGTCAAACAGTCTTATCTGTTCTGTTCTAAGTAGCATGTTTTGTCCTTAGGACTGTCCGGAGACTGAAATGGGATTAGGACGGGGGTTACTTTGTGGGCGGCCATTGTAACATGCTGTAAATCAACAGCCAACAGACGTAGGAACTTTGTCCCCGATTGACTTCCTTTATTCTATTTATAGCTCATATCCTGCAATAAAACAGGTGCTAATGTTTGCTCTGCAGACAGGCAGTGACAGTTAGATGTCTGTCTCTGAGTCACGATGTCAGATGGTGGCGGAGGATCAGGAGATCAGTGTGGATGGTGCTTTGGTGGAATAGGATTGACTCAGTCCCTGATTGTAAAAGAAAACACAAAATGGGATAAATCCATGATTTACTTTATAAAATAAATAATAAAATCCCACAGTTGTACCATTGAGAGTTGGTTGAGCATGAGAGTTAGGTGGAGGTGAGCTAGAGGGTCACCAATAAACTAAACAGTGGTCACAGTTTAACACCATTCATCACTTCTTACCAAGGTCTCAGTGAGTCAGTAGTGACAAAGAAAGGGCATGTGGAGCCAGGCTCTCCAGCCCTATTCACTTCACAAAGAGACCAATTTGCCAATGTTTGAAGGAGAGGAACATGTATTGTGCTGCACCTGATTTAACACCGTATAGGAGGCTGTATAGGCGGCTTTTACTGTAATGCATGCTAAATGGCCCTTTGAGTTCCTATAAGGACTAGAAGAACAAATCCTTGAGCATAGTTACAATGTGTTAACCAAGCAAAAAGAGCAAATGGGACTCATCAAGCACTGCAGGACTATATATAACCTATGATATAGTCTAGGCTTGTCCTTGTTACATGAGGGCTTTGATCAAGAGGGCTTTGTTAGAGTCATTAGTCTATTGTTATTGCCTTGTTGAATGAACAAAACACAAGGCAAGGTCTGTCCTTGCATTTTAGCAGCAGAAAACAAAGTCAGATCAATGAATAAAATAAGGCATCTAACACTAGTGTAAATTATTTCACACAGACAATTCCTCATATCCAAAAGATGGGGGATTGTTCAGTACGCAGACTGTTTACGATCTCTTGACAGTTCTAGTTAATCACTGACTAAAGGGCATTAAATATGGAGGTGACTTGCACAGTGAATGTCCATTGAAAGTGCCTTCCATCAATAATGAAATGACTCAGCACTCACCATATGTCTGTGCCTGACAAGTGGGTTGCTACTGCCAAATTAATGGTGTTGAGATCTTCCCAACATGAAGCGACAATTAACATAGGTCCCACACAGCAAGGTCAATTTGTCTGCCCACTGGCCTATATGTGTATTTCATTCAAACTGAAGTCACTTTATACATTTCTAAAACAGCTTCCAAATCTGTAGAAATGGGCATTTTAGAGAAAAACTTGAAGAACAAAAAAACTGAGGAGTATTTAATACTTCATAGGGGTTTCTGTCAACACCTACATGAGGAGGACCAGTAAGAAGCAATAGAAGAACAGGAAGGCTTGCCAGAATTGTGCCAAAACAACATTACCGCATGAACAATGCAGACGCTTCCATACTGGGGGAAATCTTTCCTTGCAGCTATTTATTCATAAAGCATAATCGTTCAGCACCGTGGAAGGATTGTTTTCATTAGCAATTCAAACAGTGGATGATTTTCTCTCTGCTGATACAGATCTTTTCCCCCTGGAGTCTGCTGGCTTCCTTCCTTTTCAACATCTTCATCAACTATAAATAGCTCCCTCAATAAATAAAACAAACCAATTCATGAAATAATAGGTTGGGATTTTGTTTCATTTCAAAGGGTAAAGCTGTGAGTCGTTAAAGGAAAATAGAAAAATCCGGACCTCCTCATTTGAGGCAAAACAACCCCAATCCCCATTTCAATTTGAGTGCGAGGAAAACAACACTTTGCCTGGCCAATCATTAGCTTTCTCATCCATTATCACACCAAAGCAAGCAAGCTGCTTTCAAGAGCTGCTGATCTCATTTGAGACAGTGTGGCTCTGTGCCCCTTTAATAGATGAGGGCTTCCCGTGGGAATCCCCTCTAATGCGGTAGAGCACTTTAGACCCCTCCGACTGACTGATGGATGTTAGTCTGACACAACCGGATGCCTCAGCTTCTGAGGTCTCGGTCTCTGGAGTATCATAATAAAGAAGGGGTTAACACAGAGAGCTATGCTGTATAGTGTGGGAATGACTTGAAACTTAAAAGAGCAAACTGCATGAGACTAGCTGGAGTTACATTCAAACTAAATCACACAGTTTTTCTCATGCCAAATAAATGTTAACAGCAATAATCTAAAATAATTAATGATTTATATAATCATTTTCAACAAAATGGTTTCCAAATTATCAAAAGAGCTAATATGCAGCAATTTTCCCTTAATTTTCAGTGGCATGCAAAGATTCAGTAGATCATCAACTGGCTGCATGATTAATATAAGGATGATTACAGAAATCAATTAAAAACCCATTCAATTATCTCCACTGGTTTTCAACATCAGCAGCTCATCTTAATTAGATTGAGAACCAAGACGTCAAGATAACTAACATCTTATGAGAAAAAAGTAAAAATCTACCGGTCTTTCTAGTTCTTTGTTTTAGCCATATACTAGCATGCGTGTTGCGTATCCATACGGCACACAGCTACTGAACTTTTACATTTTCACTTTGAGGTTATTTTTAAGAGTGGGTGTCTCTGCTCTTACTGCCAAGCTCAGATGGGGACATGATGTGTCAGAAATGGTTGGGCAAGTTTGAATTTTTCAGGAGAACAGAACACAGGGATGGCATTTCGCCTGCCAGTGGAGGAGGGAGCAGGTTCAGCTGATACACACACACACACTAAGGGAGGCATCTGCAGTACCTAACATTTTTCTTTCTCGCTCTCTCCCTGTCACACACACACACACACACACAAACACACACACACACACACACAGAATAACAATGGAAATATGTTCAAAAAGAGTCTTACACCGAAGCGACTGCATATCCCATTTCACAGACAGCTGCCATGGACATCAAACACAAAGAGGACTAGAATGTTAGGACTTTGCTGTGCACACTTAACAGGAAGCTGGTGTGTGTGTGTGTGTGTGTGTGTGTGTGTGTGTGTGTGTGTGTGTGTGTGTGTGTGTGCGTGTGTGTGCAAACGTTGCTGCAATAGCATGAACAAGCAGCTCTCCCAACACGGGGTCTCTCTGTTTCCTTGTGTTGCATAATTCACTTCACTGCAGGCCAGGGAAGCGACTTAGTGTTGAAAAACACTTTAGAGAGTCGGCACATTTCAGGAATGCCACACTGTGTATGTGACAGAAACACAGAGTGCGGTTATGGACTAGAGAATATGAGAACGTAGGAGGAGAGAGTGGGGAGGTGAAAGAGAGAGATAGGAACGTAACTGTGTGTTTAATTTATGTTATCAATACATGCAGCCCTCTGGGATACTTGACATTAACATACACTGAATGTGCAACATATTAGGGATGATTACTCTTTTCATGAAGTACACTGATGAGGTGAATCCAGGTAAAAGCTGTTATCCTTTATTGATTTCCCTTATTAGTGTGATGCACGATAATGTCATGTGCCACAGGTAAAATAAAACAGTGATCAGCAATTACTTACAGACAGCTGGAAATGCTTTTTCTAGCCATTGCGTTGTACAGCTTTGTCTCCATTTAAATTCAATCGTTTCATTCCAAGTCACTATACTGTATATCTATTAAAAAAAAAATAATAATAATAAAAATCAATGCCTGATATTTATTATTCAATAATTATGGTCAAAAAATATAAGGAATTAAGTCTTTCACTAACTAACTAAGGATTCAAGTTACCTACTATCCTTTTAAGTACCATGATTTGCTTTAATTTTGTGCTATCATTTTGTCATATTAGGTGCCACTTTTTCAAAATGGTGGATGTCTCATTTTAGAACAAAATGCTTCACTTGTTAGATAACTTGAAACATTATCACGGCAGTTTCCCAACAGACTGTTGGCTATTAAAGCATGGACTGGGTGAACCCTCGATTCTGATTGTCTGGACTGTGGAGAGGTGTTTACTTTGAGATAAATGGACTGTTTTGACATGGCACTATTATCACTGTTTGACATTAATCTGCTATCAGGATGTAAGCATTCTACTGAGCCAACAGCTGATGCACTGGGACCAAATGTGGTTAGAGGTACAGCATTTATTCAGTTTTGGGAATGGCTCAGCTGTTCCTTAAACCTAGCTGTGTCTCTGTAATCCCTATTATCACAGTAAGTATTGTTAACCTAACTGACAGTGATAAATTTAGGCCTAGATAACCTAGAAAGCCTATGAAAGAACATACTGGTAAGAGTCACCTAAATGTAAACCTTTACAACACAATATACTGTGGGTCAGCCTCTTTCCCAAATATGAGAATATACAATATACACTTGCCATAACACAATTCTCAAGGGCCTCACAAAGAAAATCAATATAGAGTAGAACAGTAAAATATGATGTGCAGCAGTTTTTAATAACATGAGGCTGAGGCTTTAAAATCAATATTTGCTGGGTGCAACACCGCAGAAAATACACTTGCTGCTTCAAATGATGCCGGTTCAAGACAACATGTGAAAAGAAAAAAATATCACCACCATGAAAAATTAAATATCTGAATATTGAGTTGAAACTAAGTTATTGGAGGATAACGTTGAGCCTAAGATACCACAAAATCAATATCAATGTTTATTATTGCTGTTCCTGAAGGGAAAATTCAAATCCACCAGACTATGTACATACTGCATGAACACCACAAGTCCTTTGTCTACATGTCTAGTGAAAAAAACTCAGGAAATATTTATAGAAAAGTTAGTATGGGGAAAATCAAAGTGATCAAATGTGCGACAGCAGTTGCACTAACATGTCTGCACTGGATCCTTCACACGTCCTTATTCCACAGTTTTTTTCCCAAACTCTTCTTTGTTTTGACTATAGGGCAAGAAGGGGCACCCACTGTTTAATGTATCTTCTATTCTGATATTCATAACCCATAGGGAATAAAGGAAAATCTCCTGTCTCCCTGGCACAGTTGGGATTTTAAGGCATTAATACAGAAATGATAGTCATGGAATAAAAGACAGACGGGCCCCCGCTAAGCTTTGATTAGGTTTTAAGCCCAGACCTGTGACAGGAAAAGAATGTAGTAGTATTTGATTTAAAAAATACCCATAGCAATTGCAGGATTAGAACATAAAAGACAAGGAAAGAGGATTTTTATATATAGTCTGGGCAACCAGTGTGATTATTTGGGTGCACACACCCGAGTGCAAATAGCATCGTTCACACCTGCCCAAAAGAACCACACTGGAGGAGTAAACACTCCAGAGTTTAATTAAACTGCTCCAAACATGCTAAGTGTGAATGAATCGATTGAATGAGGAAAAAGCAGTCCCAATTTCCACTTCTGTGACTCAAAGTGGTGAGGCTAGATTCACAAGGGAATGAGAAACAAACTTTGTTCAACAGAGGATAGCACAGACTGATCCATACAGACAGACAGACTGGCATTCATTTTTGCTGCACATAAATATGAAACTTTGACATGCAAAGTTTCCAGTACATTGCCGAACCACTGGGAAGGAATACCGGATTAATGTAAATGTCACAGCTAGACCACTGAGCAATTAAATAAGTGAAGAGCATATGAATAGCTTCACTACTGATGAAAACTAACCCAAGTGTCGATGAAATATTTGATATAAAACCTACAGTAATGCCAGACACAAAATCCTATTAGTTAAGAATTTATTACCAAAAGAGAATGTCACTGAAAATGTACGTCAAGAAGTTCCAATCCAATGTGAGTAAGAGAAAAAGAAGAGTTAAGTAAAAAAAAAAAAACAGACAAAAAGAAAGTGTGTGCAGAGCTGTCACAGGGATTGCTGTGCTTTTGACAGTAATCCAACTAATCAGACTCTTGGGGGGGATTGTGCTCATGCAGCCCTGTTCTGACCAAAGTGGAAAGAGTCAAAAGGTCTGGCACTCACACAAAATCCTCTCTGCCCTTATTCTTGCAACTATATAAAGCTGTATTTGAACATTATGTGTACCGAGTCATTTTGCTAAATTTTCCCCCAGTGAACTAAAAGGGAAATTAGGGCACTTATCTACTTTATGGCCAATGGCCCATGATGAAGGGCATGAAGTCTAAGGTAATTTTTGAAGGGAAAAATATACAATGTCCTTTGAAATTATTAAAGGCAAATCTACTATGAATATTGTCATAAAATTTGTGTTGCTCCAGAAGCATGCTGATGGTGGTGGAAAAAAACTCATTTAAAACAAGTTCTGATTATCTGAAGTTCTGATTATGTTTGTCGTGACCGAATTCAACAGATCTGGAGGCTATACCAAGAGTCTGAATGACTTAAATTCATCAATTCTATGAAAAAGATACCTTTAAACGTTTGGCAACCGCTGATCTTTGAAATATTTTTTCTCAAGGAATCCATTACGCAGGTACTTCCCTCAAAGTGTGC
Source organism: Centroberyx affinis (assembly GCF_046629955.1). Classification (NCBI taxonomy): domain Eukaryota; kingdom Metazoa; phylum Chordata; class Actinopteri; order Beryciformes; family Berycidae; genus Centroberyx; species Centroberyx affinis. Next base: position 386,294 of record NW_027281226.1, on the reverse strand, counting down.
TCCAAGAAAACTCATTACAAGCACTTTATCATCTTATCTATCCCATCATCAGTATGCAATTTGAGAGACTGATGAGTCTGTGAGCATGAGTTATGCAAGTCTCTTCAATTAAAATGATCTTTTGATATTCTGAAGCTCAGCTCAGAGCACATATTTCATTTCACTGGTTTTCTTAATGAGTGTCCAGGTTGTCTGGACCCTGATGACCACAAAGTGCAAAAACTGGATGTTCTTTCATGCAGTGTATGAGAAAGAATTAGACAAAACTTTAGAATAATGAAAGTTTATAAACTTTAACAAACTATGATTTCATGATGAAATAAATAACAATAAGGCTTACTTATCATATTATAAATATTTGTTGCTGATTAGTACATCATTAGTAATGACATTAGATACAATTTTATATCCAATTCGTAAGTGATCAATACTATTACTATCTCTACCTACTATAATGTTAACAGACCTTCATATCCTTTTTTAGGATCCCAAAAAGTTATCAATATTTTTACTAATGATATATAAATTGTCTGTTGATGATTAACAACAAATGCTTTAATGTTTAAGAAATTATTTATTAAGGTTAAATTGTTGCACTGGACTGTACTCCTGTCTTACTCATGTCTGACAAATTGTTTGTTTAGACCAAAAAAGGGTCTTTTTCAAGATCAGAGACCCTTTAGGGTCAAAACGTCGATTAAATATCCTATGGCATCGGCATGAGTGTGCAGTTATCTTCCTTTTTTGGTCTCAGCTTATTCCCATAGCCAGCACCTCTCTCATTGGTATGTATTTTTTGTTTCCTCGTTGGAAATTGTTTGTTTATACATCTCTTAAAACATCTGTTAAAACATCTGTTAAACAGTTGTAGCCTGAGGGTTTTTGTGGTCCCTAATCTAAAGTTGAAACTGTTCTTCATGTGCAAACATGCATAAGGGTTTTTTAAGCTATGTGTAAGATATAACTTTTCCTAAGTATTTCTAATCCTTTATGAATGTGCTCTAAATGTATCCATTAATTGTTAAACTATTTGCAGCTCCTAATCTTAAATTGCAACAAATAATAAGTCTATAAACATCAGAATGGCGATGCGGTGACAGCAATTCACCTTATTCACATGGTAACCATATTAGATTTATGTCAAACAGCAGATGAAAACTCAACTGGTCTTTGAACCAAAAAATGAAGATATACTCAGATTCGATACCATCCTTCAATATCATAAAGAGATAAGCAGAGTGGAGATGGTCCAAATGAGAGGCTGCAACAAAAGGAACACCCATGATATTGATCCATAATGTTAACTCATAGGCTATTAGCAGTCAGCTACTTGATGTTGTTAACATTATATTTACCTCTAAACCAACTAGGTTGAATTGTGTAAGTTGTAGCCAACAACTAGCTGCAGTTTTAACCAGATAGAATCACCTAATCTAATGCTAGCGTTAGCTAGCAGACACGGCTAACATAAACAACTTGTCTGTCAATATAGCGCCACTAAGAACATGAAGGATAATGTTAGCATTTTTAATTATCCTACTATAAAATGAGGAAAACTCTGTTGTCTGTCTGTCTGCATCCATTTTGCTCCTCAATGGGTTGGCCAATCAATCTGAAACTGCACATGGGCATTGAGCATTGGCATAGGCAGGGACTGACGAAGCAGATTTTTCCATTTTCTCAAATTTACGCTGTTTATGCGCATTTTTGGCAAGTCTGCGCGGAGCATCCCCAGGTATGGACTAGTACAAAAGATAAAGGCTGTTAACACTTACAGTTACTGTGAATTGAGTTGATTATAGTCTCAGAGGATGATATAATAATGTTTTCAGCCTTGTCGCAGGCTGTTTAGCAGTCTATAGTGCACCAAGGTTGGTCTGAACCGCAACAAATGACTTACTAACCTTTACAAATGTTTATAGACTGTTAATTGTTGCAACTTTAGATTAAGGGCTGCAAAAACCTGTACAACTGTTAACAGATGATAAAGCATTTATGTAGGTCGAAGTACACTAGATAGGTACTAGATGTACAAAATGATGTACCAGCAATAGTATTCTGTATAATATGAATCTGATGTACATTTTTAACTAATGTCATTAGCAATGATGTACTATTCAGTTACAGATGTTGACAATATGATAAGTAGCTTATTGTTATTTAATTCATCATTAACTCATAGTTTAAGGCACCTAAACATTTATTATTCTAAAGTGTTACTGAATTGTCTGGGGGAAAAACAGTATCGTTCCATTTAACTGGTTCCTACATTTCTCCATCTTTCTTACTTTTTCTCACCCTCGGCTGTGTGTGTAAGCAAGTCTGTGTCAATCAATACACAGGGTAAATGGATTGAATTTTGCCTGCCTATGGAGTGTGTGTGCATGTGTGTGTGTGCGTGTGTGTGTGTATCAGGCTAGGGCTTTGGGCTGTGTGTAAGATTTCGATCCATTCTTTGTAATTGGGGGCATGACCACTGAAAGCAATGCCACTTTAATACCATGCAATACCATAAAGTATCTGCATTTTTTCCACTTGTCCCTCAAATAACATCGCAGTCTTATATGGGCTTTTCACTGTACACAGCCATCAGATTCTATTTGGTATTCATTATCAAACACTGGACACTGGGCAGTGCGCTGGTGTTGCTGTGTGTTACAACACTTTCCCCTCACTTACATGGATCTCCTCGGCTCACGTTCAGCTTCTGCCAAATGATCTGACATTTTCTACATTCAAAGCGCTACACACAAAGCCGCAGCGATAACACTTTAATTCTGCATCATAACGCAAATCCAAATGACACATCAGCCCCCAATGTTCCAGTCACACTTATTCATCGCATTCAAAGCATGGAAATACCCTGCGATTTGATACCCACTCATCCCTGCCTTTATCCTCCTCTTTGACATTCCCTTCATCATTATCCCGTATCTTCTCTCCACACCCCCCACCTTCCCCCCCGCCCATTGCTTTTGCTCTTCCTCATTCTCACTGGCATCCCCCTGACTCATGGGTTCCTGTCTTTAACGAGCCATTGAGAGATAATTGCTCCTTGAGGGGCAGCGCTAACTGACACCACTGCCTCCTGCGTGTCATTCAGTCAAGCCCCTGTCAGCTTTAATAGAACTACAGGCTGCACTCGCCGCCGGAGTTCCCAACCAATTGGATCTAACGGCTGCTGAGTCCACTAATTTCAGATCAAGCTTCTTGCTGAGCGATGTAGGTAGAGTGCGTATTCTGACATTTCCCTCAAGGCAATAAAGCATAAGAATATAATAGAAGCACACTTGAGATGTGTATTCAAAAATTGCATGAAGGTAATTGAGTTTAATTATTTGCATGACTTTGATATTATGATCGCACGACTGTGCAGCAGAGACGAGATAGGAAACTGCAGCACTAGAGGATTTAAAAAATACTAGGAATGGGACAATATATCAAAATGCATTGCAATATTAGCTCCATTTTATTCTGCTGTAGTAATCACAAATGAGACAGCTTGCCCATCACAATTTCACAAGCTCTCCATCCAAATTATATTATTTGCACTTTGGAATGACATTTTTACATTGTTGTTTACATTCTATCAAGTCAGTGCCATTGCTTGAAAGCTTTGTGTCTCAGAAATAAACATAATTCTGCACAGTCATACTTTGTTGTCACTCAACTTTTATTTATTGCATCGTATCATGGTTGTACTGAATCATGAACCACATATCACATATCGAATCGTATTGTGAGATAAACATATCGCCACATCCGTAAAAAATACTAAACTCAAGGATGCAGTCTCACTGGTTCATACTCCTTTGTCCCACAAATTGTCCTTTGTCACACAATTCTGAGCTGTGGTGAAGACTGTACAGTATGTATGAGCCCTTGATGCCAAGGGCAAATGTGTGTGACCTTTGAGACACAGAAAGGTTGTTACTGCTTCCATGTGACGTGATCCAAAGGGATGGCTTGCACTCTAGGCACACGCTGTGTCCTCTTTGGTCCTGCCAGCAGCCGTGACCTCAACAGATGACAACAGGCAACCATGAGGGGTAATGGGGAAGTGCTGCACATGTCATTTTTCCCCTGGCCAAAGAGTTGGAGCCTGGCTTTATTTCTGTATAAAGATGTCTGGAAATAGCGATCTTATGTGCAGGAGGTAGAGTCATATCCTAATTCTGCCTGTCATAAATAAAAATCTCTCTGAAGCTATTTTTTTTTACTAGTGAGCAATGTGGCTTTTCACATGGCTTAGAGGAGACCTAGCAGCAGAGGGATACAGCATCTGTTGTAGCGTAACTAGAAATCCAGCTTTTCCTTGCTTCTCCTTACCAAGCCAGCAGACCAGAGCACAATTCAAAGCCATGACTACATTCAAAGTGAAATTCTGCCTGTTTATACAGAAAAAAACACATCTCCTCAAGTGGAACTCTCTTCAAAGCCAGATGTAAAAATACACATTTTTGGCTCGAGTAGCTTTGGCCTTAGGCTAAGGCAGATATGACCAGACACATTTCTACCAGGGTAAATAGGCCTCCTCTCATCTGGGAAATATCTGTAACAGTGATGGGCCAAGCGACAGATGCACTACTGATGTATGTTTCCAATTCATCTTGTTCTCATGACAGCTGTGAAGGATGGGCGGCTTCTGGATATTGAACATGTTATGATTTCTGGGTAGTCAATCACTCAGGTCAAGCGCTGTGAAGGTGAGGAAATGTGACTAAGAGATTGCAGAGCCAATGGCCAATTTTGAATAATTCAATAAGGTGTGTAGGCTAAAATCTGCTGTCATTGCTCTGTCTGAGTAATATGGTCATATGTCAACCGTTTGAATGGCTCAGCCGGAGCTTTTTAGCAAGGTCAGTTGGATACCTTCCAAATTCCAGTCATCACTGTCAATGGTACCACTGCACCATGCCAAATATTGCGAAAATTAGATGTAGTTGGCTAGTGTCTGTTTTATCAGTGTTGTCATCTGTCAATAGCAGAACAAGGCCATTGCCCCTACATGTCTCTCCATAGAGCTACTTGGAAAGGCACAGTCACAACACAAATTAACTGTATATTGTGGTTATTTAACAAAGGTGACATGAAATTAAGCCTTCCATCTACCTTATTTTCTTATCGTTTCTCAGTTTGGGGCTAGAGAAAGTCTGTCTTTGGGTTGAAGTGAGGTAAAAAATAATCTCTATGGACAGGCCGTAAACAATTCATCACTTTTTTCCCCTCAACTTTAATCACACCTAATTTGTGTGAATGTTTGGCAAGCAGCTGCAATGATGCCTTGTTTGCATTCTGAAAGCCAGCTTTGACGCATCGCCACATGCTGGCATAGAGATGCTGTCCTCTATCCAAATTGCCTGCTAAGTAGCTTCTGGACATTAGCAGTCACTCTGTCTCTCTGTACTGTTTGTGACTGCTGTGTTCACATTTCTTCCAGCCTGATTCCTCTGGTGGCTCTCAGGCTCTCAGATGTAAACTGCTCCTGTCATAAGGCACCAAAAATCCAGCTGGATTCTGCTCGAGCGATGCCGTTCTGTTTCCCCTCCCTCCCTTTCTTTCTGTGATGCTGACAACAATAACAGAATAAAAGCACAACGCTGACGCTCCTGTTAACAATGTGACTGAGACACAGTGTTTCAAAAATAACAGAGCAGTTTGTTTGTCAGCCTTTGTCATCATAAAATCACCAAGTTGGATAATGATGATGAATAGGGCGATGATGAGAAAAATAGCAATTCCTATCTATCAAAGTTAGCATCAAAGTTGCGATCAGAACTCTCAGTGCGGCGGCCGTCCACAGCCAACATCCCAAACCATGTAAGACAACTCGTCACTTATCGTTGGCGTCCTCATTATAACCCTAATCCAATGAGAGAATACCTAATGCCCACAGACTCACACTTAAATTCAATAATTTATGTAGAGCATTTCCTAGAGAGAGGGAGAAGAAGCCAAGCACATTTTACTGGCTGTGAAATTTATCAGTCTGTTGAGTGAAGACTGGCCTGGGTGGCTGCTTATTCACCAGCCAGGAATTCAGGATGAGGCAAAACCACATGAATCCCAGCATCAGTTTTAAGGTATACATGTACGAAATAGGAGTCTCCTTTGTTTCACACAGCCACATAAAGTTTTTCTGAGCAGCAGACACCACAAATAATACATTCTGTGCCACTGTTATGGCACACAATAAACATCTACCTGCACGGCAGTCGATGACAGAATCTCACTCTGAGTGTGATTGATAAAGCCCACTCAATAAAATCATTCATTTTTTGTTTATTGTGCTGTTTTTTTCCCCCTCCCCTGCAAGTGCAAGTCTGATACAAGCATTTACGGCTGTGAGGAGCTTACAGGCGCTGTCGCCCCGGGGAGCGAGTCTTGAAGACACTTCACACATCAGAGAGACAGCATGAGCTGCCAGCAAGCCAACCAGCCCTCACTCTCCGCCTGTCACTGGTGATGTGACAGGAGCTGCTGCTCTGACCCTTCACTCAGCAAGAGCAGTGTCCGCTAGTTTCCACTGTAGACAGTAGCCCAGTAGAGACACTGCACACAATTTGCAGTATTTTCAGAATAATTTTGCAAGAAACTAATGGCAAACACTGTTTCCCTTTTGTATTCAGCTGTATACTGAGGTATTAATTGTATTTTGTTATTATTATTATTATTAGTAGTAGTAGTGGTAGTATTAGTAGTAGTAGTAGTAGTAGTAGTACTTAATTTTATGTATTTATTTATCTCCTTTCTCCATCAAGAGGCATTTCAGCTCTTGCCAGACCTTCATTGCAAGTAAGAATTTGTCCTTAATTAATTTGCCTGATTAAAGAAAGGTTAATTTACAAAATACATTAAATTTATTGCAACTATATAGAGCTATGTGTTTTATTTTCTTAAAGGTAAATTTACTGCAAAAAAAAGCTATTTTTTACATGGCAAGATATAACTACCTCATGACAGATGATGCTGTCTAACTCGTGGATGGAATGGAAGGAAGAGTTACAGCCAAGTGATAGCCCTAACCAAAAATCACTAGCCTACATACTCCTCAAGGTATTGAGTTTACAATGACCTTATCGTACTTCATGGTATATTATCTCCAGTGGTATCACTACAACGATCATTGACAATGTTATAGTTTAGCTGTGATATTAACTGAAATTTACAAAATTTACAAAAGCTCCCCAGTAAACCACAGAATAGCTTAAACAGTACTAACAGTCCACTACTACTACAGTCCACTACAGTGTGAACAGCCAGAGGCTCCTATTGTCGCCGCTCGCTCTCACACTGATTCCACTGCCTTTGCAACCCCAGCGGTATCTTTGCAACATTGTGACACATCCTAAAGACTTGGACACACATACACACAGACACACAGGCTTCACTCACTTTCGTGCTTTGAAGTTCCCCATGTGTGCCGCGGGACTCCCGGGCTCTTAATAATCGCTCTGCCGGCGGATTTCAGAGCATCCATCCCGAGGTGTGTCTCGTCTTCGGCAGGTGGATTCCCCCGGTCTGCGGACTACGAGCAGGTACAGTAGGCTGTGCTCGACGACTGATGCGCCAAAAACCACACAGCAGGCAGAGAGAAGAGACCGTTCCCACCCTGTGTATCCCTATCCTGGTGCCTTCCCCTCGGAGAATGGGACTGATCAGTTTGATGGGCAAACACATCAACCGCTGCTCCCTTTCCAAAGTTAAGGGCGTGTCCTTCTAACCTTGCTGTACGAAGCCTCTGCTGAAGTGCTCCGGATTGTTTTAAGGACAAACCCGAATGAAAAATAACTATAATATTCCTGCAGTGTTGCCAAAAGGACTTACACTCTTTAGTGAGTTTATAGTAACCATACTATCACACTTTATGGGATTTTTTGACCTCCTATGGTATTAATTTAGTATCTGTATGATTATTTTCAAGTTCTGCTCTCAAAGTATAGTAGGTCTATCCTTCTAAAATGTATTATAGGATTACTAGAGTTTCTGCAGATGTTTTGGAGTGCCGAGTACATAAATGCTGTAACATTAATAACTATCCAAATATCTTGCTGGAAAATGGAATAGCCCTTTTGTTTGCCCTATTTTTTTATCAGCCCTTCACTACAGTTGGCATAACATTAACACAAGTCCTGTTGATGTTTAAAGAGATTTTTACAAAACTGCATCAAATTACATGCTCGGCCTAACAGCTACATGTTCCTGAGGGAGTGTGTTACAGAGGCTACCTGTGATAACAGGGGTTGGTTTAGCATCTACGTTTCAAAATCATGATAGGATGTGACCAAACTCCATAATCTCATCAAACCCCATTTTACATCAGAAACCAAAATGCACATTTGTTGATCCAATAATTAATTTAGACTAAATAATTTAACGATCCCTATTCTGTGCCGTTGTAAAGCACTGAATGCAAAAATCAATAATCTATGAAAAACAAAGCAAAGAAAAATATCTCCCATAATGCCCCTGTTTTTCTAAATTGGTTCAAATATGTTGCATACGATCCTATTAGTGTGAAACCCGTGTTTCCAAAATGAGTTTGTCTTTGCAACAGATATGAACTGATATAAGATCAGGCAACATTTCAGACAAATGCTTCAAAGTGCTATATTTGTTGCATGTTGGCGCCCTCTACTGGTTACAAGTAGTTATTACAATGTCCCAGTCCACAGCATGCAGTGACCCATCTTCACTGTACAGAAGCTTAGTAGTGTGTCAAGATGCTGCCTATAGTAGTGAAAAGTTTCAGTAATAAAACTAGTCACAAATGATTTGCACCATAGCAACACCATTCACACATATGCAGTGATATCTGGAGTAGTATTAGGTCAGATGCATATATGCCATTTCAGAAAGTAGGTAACCTTGTATACAGGTGTCACTTGAACTTTTACTGTAGAAAAGTTATAATCTCTGACACATACAAAATATCACATTCTGTGTTTGTCCTTCATGGTGAAATCTTTATTTCATTTCTCTCCACAACCCGGCACAGGTTATCATGTCAAGTCCGTGTTCATCTCACAAGTATTTCACACTCAGGAAGCTAAACAGTACATGTATAGTCATGTATTTCTCATTAATCATCTAGAAGGGGTTATTACAGTATAGCCTGAGGTGGCATGCTGCTGTAGGAATTTTGGTGCTCTGTGATCATTTGAGAGGGTCTCTAGTTTATATTTAATGCTCTTAGCACACACTACTGCAACTGCACCGGCTGCTGTGAGTGTGTATGTGTGTGTGTGTGTGTGTATGGGAATGTGTGTGCGTGCGCTTGTGTGTGTGCGGTATGTGTGTTATCCTGGATACACAGCGAGTAGAATCATGCAGCTATTTTTAAGTTGAGACTCTTCAGAAAAAACGCTGTGGTGGTGCTGCCACTGCCGCTGTTACTAATGCAAGAGAAATACTGCATTAGAATAAGCATTTTAACAAACTAGAGCGAGAGAGAGAGAGAGAGAGAGAGAGAGAGAGAGAGCAACGCCTCCATACCAAGTTTCAAAGGAAACGGCCTCCTGAAGGCTAAAAGTTGCAACACCGACAGAACGCATGCCTCAAGAGACACTGTCCCCAGCTGTATCTCCTTGCATGGAAGACTTTGGATCTGAAACTGGCTGATATTGTTAATGGTAATTATGAGCCCTCCTGTCATTTCAACCAATCGGCGACACAATGTCACAGAGCACCTTTCACTCCAGTGGTGATCAACCACAGTCTTGAAATGAACAATTTCCAGATGTCTGGACTGCATACACTCAGTCATTTCACCATTTCTGGAACTCTTTCGCAAAAGAATAATTGAACAGTGCAGCATGCGTCGTCTGTTTAAGCTCGCCCAATTAAGGTGTGAACACTGCATCTTTAAAATACTAGAGATACCCATGATGAGACAAATTCCCCTCCTGTCGACCCTGTTTGTACAGGAGCCTCTGAGTGTTTCACAGCATGGCATCAGCTTGGGAAGCGTTTGATATTTCCTCAGTGACAAGACAGTTGCATGTTAAAATTTTCCTCCCCCATGGAACAAATCATGCTTGTGGGATCTCTTTTTTTAAATGGGGGTGAGGGGGGAGTTAGGTCACTAGAAGACGTATAAGAGTATAGCCAGAGGAAGAGAGGGCTTCATGAAATAGACTCGTATTAGAGGGGTAAGGTAGTCTCTTTTAGAAAGGACACAGTAGAAAAAAAAACAGGCTAACTCCCACTGAACTAGTCAGCTAACATGCTCTCAGTCATTTCTGTTTTCAATTCATTCATGGTTTCTATCCTGTGAGTTCCTGTCTGCTTAACAATAATATAACAATATATCCCCCTCCAGTTTTTTGTCATTGTCTCATACGAACTAAACTGCCTCATACACACACACAGACACGCACACATACATGCACACAATCACTCGCACACACACACACTCTCATCTTTTTCATTTGCTCTCTCTAAACCCGCGTCTTCCTTAGAGGCCGGAGCTAGAAGGCAACTGGTGGGAGGGCCTGTGGTGGGAGCAGGAGGTGGCCTGGGCCAATGATTTTCAGGTCAAGCCAATGTCATGTCAGCTCATGGATTCATTTACTTCCATAAAACCTGACTAATCTTCAACCAAGGACATAGCCTGGAACGGAAGGACCTCATACACCGTCTATTTCAAAGACTGGGTAGACAGTCCCTTCTCCCTCTCCCGCTGCTCCTCCTGGTTTCTCTCTTCCCTCCTGCTCCACTCCTTCTCCTCCTCCTCCTCCCCCTCTTCTTTCTTCAAGTTCTGAGGCACACAGGTAGTCTTGTGACTGGGACTGGGAGCGTCCCAGGGACTCGACCGACAGGCTTCGGCTGGACAGGACGCTACTTAGGCTGGACTGGCGGGCGCCTCGCGGGTGGGTCTCAATTTCCACACGGACCTCGATATTGGTTCCTTCCCTGTGGTGACAGTAGACACACAAAGAGGCATCGATATGAAGCTGCCATGTGTTCAGAACTTATTTCTAAGGTAGTTTATGCAAAGAATACCATAATGAGTTCAAAAATACAACTGTGCAACTGCAGGATTGTAGGTTTAAACATAGATATCAGTTTAGAAAATATGTTCCTGCTTCCAAAAAGACAATAAAAAGAGAATCTTCCCTCAAAATAGAAAAAGGACAGACAGAGGCAACATTCACCTCAAAGGAAAAGCTTGTGTGTCGTTGAGCTTGCTATCAGGCACAATAACCACCTCGCAGTCTGATTGGCTGTCCTGTTGGGCGTATCCGTGGCGTTTTGTGGCTTCGTCCAGTTCCACATAGCTATCTAGCTCTGGAGGCGTGGTGCTCGTACTCGGGAGCACGCCCACTTCCTGTACACTGACTCTGACTTCCTGGACGCTGGTGTCGCTGAGCGCCGGGTTGTTCTGACCCGTCCAGTGGTCGCTGACTACATGAGAGAATAGAAGATCTTCAAGAGAAGTTGAAACTTCATCAGATCAGGTCACACTCGGGAGCAACAATCACACTGTGCTATCATATCAGAATCACAAAATTATTTTAGCACAAGACTATGTCATACTAATGTACACTGGGATTGAATTCTATACTCACAGCTGGCTAAGTCCTCCAGTTGGATCTTGTGTGATTCGGGGGGCTCGCTCTGCGGTCGACACCACCCGTTCCTACAGAGTGACATGGGGACCACCCCATAGACATAAGTCAGCATGAGCGGCACACCCACACCTGCAGGAAGACACAAGTGTGAGCAACTAATTCATACTAGATGTCATTTGTCCAGAGTTTCTCAGAATACATTAATTTCATCTAAAGTAGGTTAGAAAGGTACACTTTTCATTTGCACTATACTTTGTAAGAAATTGCATTGATACCTACAAAAAATAATTAGTAGCACTTGAATAGGAAAGCTTGTTAAAGTTACATTGACACTGTGTTGTATATCTATACTAGTAATATATGAATAACCAAAAGTTTGACAAGAGTTAAATGTGCATTTCGTAATCTATGACTTGTATCAGTGAAAGTGATTGACAGGTCTCTTGAGTTACAGTACAGTGTCTTGTAACTGACACAAACAATGAAGTAATATTTTCACAATGGAGACAAGTAAGCAAGCTAATTAGAGCAGAGATCCAACAGAATCATCTAGTGAAGATGTAATATACAAAATGTTGTAATAATAATACTGATTTGTCATTGCTTTTTTGACTTGAGAATGAAATGGTCCGGTCGCTTTGGTTGGTCCGTTGCTTCCTCCTCCATTGTTGAGGTAATTGAGACTGAGATATGCCAGAAATCTCAGCAACTAGTTAAGTAATCAAATCCCCACTGATATATTGGGTGTTTCAAAAGTAGGTATACATGTTTATATGCATTATTAATACTAACTGATTTTGTTAAAAAGACTAAGTTAAAAATTAATTTATCAGCTTTCTTTTCCATTATTTTTCTAACTCTATAGGTTACTTACTTTTGAAACACGTGGTATTATGGTCAGTTTGTGCTATGAAGCAGTATAAATCATACCTATTGCCTAACTAAATCTGAATTTAAATAAAATGATGCACTGCACTACTGTATACACTTTCAAAGTCAAGTTTCATTTTCCAAGTTCCATTTTCTGCCCACTCTCATAACCTTCACAAATGTACTTTCAACAAAACCCCCAAACTTGATGAGCAGAAGCCTCCCTGTGCCGTGTGATTATGCAACCTGCGATTGAGATAGGAATTTGGGAGCACAATGCGGAGCGCAGACCAAACAAAGAGACATCATTAACACAGCCGTGGGTGCTGGAACACTGGGACACTATCGACCCAGCGCCGGGGTGAAACCAGAGCAAGAGGACGAGCCTGCCAGCTGCATAGTTCACAGAAAGAGACGAGTGAAAGACTGTATGTGTGTGAGAAACAGAGAGAGAGGGAGAGAGAAAGGGACAGAAAGAGCAAGACGGGGAGTTGTGACAGAAGGGGGAGTACGAGAGAGAAAAATTGAGAGAGAGGGGAGAGAGAGGGAGAGGTACAAGCGGAGACAAAATAGAAGAGATATGATAAAGCGTATGACAGAGAGAAAGACAGGCCAAAGCCAACCTCATTGACGAGAACAGAAATAAATGAAAGCGGAGGGGCACAGAGAGAGGGATGAAAGGAGGGGGTGGGAGGTGAGGGTGAAAGAGTACAGTGTGGCCAAATGTGTGTGTGTGTGTGTGTGTGTGTGTGTGTGTGTGTGAGAGAGAGAGGGCCCGTCAGTGCACGGTACACTGATGGCTGTGACAACGCAGAGGCGGCGGGAAGCTGTGAAGCTCCTAAAGCCTTAAGGATTTCTGTCACAGTCAGATATATTGCCTAGGCATGAGTCATCAAAATGTCAAGGCATAGGAGCTACTCTGCACTCTGTGTGTGTGTGTGTGTGTGTGCGTGGGTGTGTGTGTGTATGTGTGTGTGTGTGAGACAGCGGTAATGAAATAAAAGTGTGTGCATATAGAGACCTGGCTGCTTTATCGACATGAGTGGGTGTTCATATGGTTGCACATGAGTAGGTTTATGCCAGTATAAGACTGCATGTTTAAATGTGTGTGGGTGCATACAATGACAGTGAATTTACTGTGAGCTTCAAAAGTGTTGGGCATTCGGTGAAACTTTTTTTGTGTCATGACTCTGCGCTCTATTCATTTGAGTATAGAATCGCATAATAACCACAAAGTTTAGCTACAAACGGTCACTGTTAATTTTGAGAAATTCCACCCTCATCTGATGAATACAAGGACCTCGTTCTGCTTATGATTATTCTGGTTCAGTACAGAATACAGAACAGGTTGGCCATGACCATGAAGTTAAAGTACAAAATTTGAGGAATGTCAAACATCCCTGTCTAGTGAATAGTAAAACAAAATTACGGCAATTTTTGTACATTCTTTCCTTACTCTGTGGACCCTGCGGTGCTTATGATTATTATGGTTCAGTGTGGGATACACAGTAGTGAGGTTTTGTAAAGGTCAATAAATGACTAATGTGTGTGTGTGTGTGTGTGTGTGTGTGTGTGTGTGTGTGTGTACACATACAAATATAACACTGCAAACAGTCATCTTTAATTTGAGGCTGCTCATCCATATCTGAAAAAATCTACAGTAGCTCTTCATGGACCTTGTGCTTTCATTATTGCGGTTCAGTATGGCATACACAGTTGGTAATGGCTCCAAGTCAGCGTGGGATGAAAGTATCAAACCAGCTTCAAAAGTGGCTAAAAGCACCTCACAGGAGCTTGACGGTTTGAGGTCAGTTTGAAACCTCAGACCTTTGTTATACTTTCCAACAGTAGTTTAAAGTAGAGTGTACCCTGTAAGTGAATTCTCCAAGGGATATATTGAGCTGCAACAATGCTGTCAACAATCAAGCAACACCTAAAAGTAAGATATCAAGAGATTTAAAGGCTTTATCTGCTGTAGACTTCTGTAACCATTGCATGTTAAGAATGATTGATGATGCTCTGAAGTTTTAAGCTGTTAAAAACTTAACAACTTTTTATTTGAAGCGGAAAATATACCCTCAAATTAAAGCTCACGGCATGTTAACCACATAATCACTGTGACATTTGAAATCCAAATCATTGTTTATGCATGGTTTTACAGCAGCATGGGCAGAGCCACTGTCTGCATGAGAGAGACAATGTTTGACTACATGAATACAGATTAACAAGCTAGTACTTCATATAATGTGAGGCTTTGTCAATAAATAACTAATGGAAATATTTGTATGTGTTTGTGAGTGTGGATTGCGCTTCTCTTCCTGTGCTTGCATGTGCGTTTGTGACTTTGTGTGGGTGTGCATGGCTTAGTATACGTGCATGTCTCTTAGTGTGTGTGTGTGTGTGTGTGTGTGTGTGTGTGTGTGTGTGTTGTGTGTGCCAGCTCCTGTCCCAGATGGAGAGCTGTGAGAGGTAGGTAGCATGGCCAGTGGAGTGTGAACAGGCCTGGGGTCTCTCTGTCTGGTCATGCCCACAGTCCTGACTCATCAGTTTGGCTGGGAGTATCCCTGCCACTCCACAGCTAGTAGCCTGTGCGCCTGTCCCCCCCATGGCTCATTTTTATTTTCATCACTTTAACTCTCCGCATGAATACTGCCTCAGCCAGAACTGAAAGGAGCACATATTGGGTTTGACACAGCCACAGTTTAGTATATCTAACAGCAATAATATTCTATAAATTAACATATTTAGCAAGTGTAGGATTCTCTGGTTTCTAAACTGCTATATTCCACACATTGTGGAGATTAGGTTTTTATCTGTATTCATTAAAAAAATATATATTTTGATAATAACAATTGTCACCACT
This sequence comes from Centroberyx affinis, assembly GCF_046629955.1. Lineage (NCBI taxonomy): Eukaryota > Metazoa > Chordata > Actinopteri > Beryciformes > Berycidae > Centroberyx > Centroberyx affinis. The sequence continues at coordinate 370,988 of NW_027281226.1, read as the reverse complement.
GAATCACCACTGATTTGCTGGCAAGCTTATTTTGCCCCTATTTTGCCCCCGCTATGCTGTTGTCTCTTCCTACCCACAGTGACAGCTGCTATGACCGGCGACACAAACACTGACATCATCACCCCACTTGCCACGGTCAAGTAGTGCTTACTTCCTGAGATATTGTTTTTCTTACAGCGACCATGGACCTGCAAAATAAGATAATGTAATATAAATTATAGGCAGTGGGAATTTAATTTGTCACTTCCAAACCCTAAATAAACAAATGATTGATTCCCCCCCCCCCCGCCATCATACACTATATATACATCAAGACTATTCAGTGTGATGAAGTGTTTAAGAGAAGTTGAGTTTACACCTGTCCATTAGACGCAACATTAATCACATAGGAGATTTCTTCACACTGAGGTTGGCAAAGGTTGGCAGGTCATTCAAAGACTGCAATCCTTTCAAATCATTCAAATTCATGTGTATACTTTGTACAGCCCAGAGTGCCATATGAGAGGGTTTTGCAAAGGTTTTGGGCAATCCAGTTGTCTTCCAAGTACTGAACAAAATCCACCAATCCCCAAAAAAGTAACTGAATCCATTCAAACCAGTAATTTGATGGCTTTACTGGTCATTTTGTACCTTGCGGCCCATGTAGATGGGTATGCCCACGATGATGACCGGGATGGCGATGCCCGCAATGAGGGAGATGACCACTGGTGCTCCTAGCAACATGCCCACCTGCCACAGAACCTTGCGGGTTTGCGACCATGGCTTCTTCCCCCAGAATGTACAGCCTGAGGGACTGAGACAGACAGAGACACAAGCGGGCTTGACTTCAGGACAAACCAAGAGGGAAACATTAGACTCTATTACACTCTCTTACTGTGGCTCAGATCAGAAAGACTGATCTGAGCCACAGTAAGGATCAATTTTGGTTGAGAATTAGCACCTTTACTGGTCAGAATATAGGTAACGTAACTAAACATTACAAGTGGTACACTAAAACACCTGATAAATAGTGCTGATCCTTGCTTTTATCCCCGTGCCTCCCCCATACACATATGTGCATACAGACACAAACACACACACACACACACACACACACACACACACACACACTTGCAAGCACCACCTCCAATCCTCCAATCACACAAAAGCATGGTCATCAAGGTCATGACTCACACAGCCTTTGAAATGCTGTTGCCGCCCAACGCTAACAACCAGCTCACTGCGCCCACCTAGTACAGTTTTGGATGATTAATAAAAATTAAAAAAACAAAGGGAAATAAATGAGTAGGCCCACTGCTAATGACAACAGTGGCTGGCTGTCTCATTAGTCCCATTACATAATTACCAAAACGGTATGATCTCATCCACAGTTATCAGTTTTAGCTTTGCCTCCCTGAATTATAGCCATCTGCAGCTACCATCCATTTCACCTTGCTGTAGGTTAAAAGGAAAAGCCTGGGGATTAAATTCTGTTTACAGGGAGCCATTACTCTGCTCACTTGGTATGAAAAATATTGAAAATTGAAAATTCACACAACATATGCACTGCACCCAAGCAACTCTTCCCTTATCTTTTTCTGCTAGGTTTTAGCTACAGTAAGCGTTGCTTAAAAGTGTTACTGTAATCTTGTATCAGCATTTGGTATCCTGGTCCTGATTCTTACTGCCTAGGGAAGCAGTACAACACGGACTAAATCTTACATTCTCTCAGTATACTGTTTAGCCTTAATCAAGCAGCAATTAGCTTGTAACAGCAGCAATGTAACACACTGACAATAGAAGAAACACAAATAGTGCCTTAGGGCTACGCTATTTCTCAAAACATGAGTTTGCATTACAGCAGCAAATGTCACTTTGGGTTACTAAAAGCCTAAGTGGGGGGCATTATGGTGAGATATTATAGTTGTACTCTGTTGCTCTGAGCTGGCAGATCTGCTGTGAGATACTAAAAGCTTTGCCCTTCTATAGGACGTTCACTGTTATTTGTAGTGTGAAAGTTGTAGTGTGAAAGGCAGACGTGGATGAGGGGAGAGGAAAAGGAGGGGGGAGGGGGAAGAAAAAAAAGAAAAAAGGAGGGGAGAAGATGGGAGGAAAATGTGGCTTATGCTAAAGGAAGGACACAAACTCTCTCTCTCTCTCTCTCTCTCTCTCTCTCTCTCTCTCTCTCTCTCACTCTCATGCACAGAGAAACCCAGCTCTCTGACGCATGCACCAAGATGCATGTAGGTAACATAGCGTACAGTACCAGAGCCCTGACATAAAATGATCAACACATGAAAATTACATACACATTATGCCCACATCGACACCTTGGCAACTGTAATTAATATAGTTCTAAAATGGATCTTGGCCAGCAGAGAGATTAAACTGCTTCTTTAAATTTAGCTAATCAGCTTCTAGCCAGTCTCTTAGCTTGAGTTACATATACTGCCGTCTGCCGCATGGAAATATGGAGGCAGATAGAGCTGATTAATTGATGACAAGTCAGCATGGCTCCTTTCCAGGAATGGAAAAATCAATGGCAGCCTAGACGAGCATGCAGTTTAAAGTAGTGCAGCTTCAAAACAATGACATAGACCTGACTTACTGACTGGCTGACTGTTCATATCAGACTAGCTATTGCTTTAAAATAGACACAGATGGAATGGTGGTTACACATCTATGCTGATTTTACTACTGAATATGAAGCCAGTTATGAAGTTTTCATCCTGTAAGAAGAATTGAAGGAAGGATCACATCCAGTAAATGGCAGTATTGTTATCTCACCTCACGCCACTGTGAGGCGAGGATCAAATTCTGCTGCTCATTGCACAGTATTTTCACTGTCTAGTTCCCAGAAACTAAGATGGTGAAAGCACACAACCCCTTGTCAAGGTGATTAACAATTATAGCATTTAGTTAGAGGTAGGGGCTGGTTATGTATGTGAATGTATGCATGCATTTCGAGCAATTCCAGTATGAACAGGATACACACACAACTGTAACTAGGTACCTGAGGTAGTGCACATCGGTGATCTCCTGCATACACAGCCAGCAGAACTGACAGGCACACACAGTGCAGTTCATACGGTTACAGCTGCCATCATTGGTCTTCATGATGTAGGCACCACAGCGTGGGCATGCTTTGATCTCCTCTGCATCTACAACAAGAGGGTGAAAATGCAAGGGTGGGCACACATACCACAATATTTATTGATTTGCTTAGCTATGTTAACTACCAAAGCTGCAGTTCCAGCCAAATTTGAAGAAAGCTTCTAGGAAACAAAAAACATAATGTAGTATTTTGAAAGAAATCCCCTAAATAAGTACTTACATAACATCCCACCAGAACATTCACTTATGTCTACCTTCAAGTTCAAGTTCCTCTTTATTGTCATCTATTTTCCCTTTCATCCCTCTTGTTCTACAAGCACTAGAGGTCAGTGTGCTCTTCACTCATACATGCATGGCAGCACTTTGTCATACGCTTCTCAGTCCATAAAGTTTTGGTGAAACAGTAGCTGCCACCCAGTCATACCTCCTCCAGGTTCTTCATTGAAGACGTACAGCGTGGAGGCATCGTTGCCGCCTGAGGTGTGGCGGGCTCGCTGGCGTCGGGCCTGGTCGCATGTCTGGTCCGGATGCCACAGCTGCCGGCAGTGGTAGCAGAACTCTGTGTCGCATCCCTCGCGGCCGCAGCTCAGCTTGGGGCACTCCGCACAGCCATAGGCTATAACTGCATAGCTGTAGAGAGAGATAAACTGGGGATAAAGCGATAGAATGGATATAATGTGATAACTGATCCCTGTTTGCTTTCCCCCTTTCCCCACGGAGGTCAGAGGTCAGGGTCAACTACAGAAGAGAACCTGGGGCTGGCAGGGATTCAGTGTCTTGCTCAAGGACACTTCAGCAGGGTGGATGCCTGCCCACATGGGAGTTTGAATCCAGGTCCTCCTACTCCTCCTCCAGTCTCCCTACTCACTACCCCACCCTTCTGCCCTAATGTTCAGGTCTAAGAGACCTGGGACTCACAGTGGCTGCAATTTCATTCAAGTATTATAGCTATGTAGGCTGACTGGAAGATCTGTGAACAGGTGCAGTCCTTCAGCTTTTATTCTCTTTGTTATGTTTACCTGTTTTAGCCTAATCAAGCCCCTTGAATTGTTCATTTTTGCTTTTAGTCCTGAATTACTACTACTACTGAACTTCAGTCCTTAGTCTACTCTAGATCCCAACCAATCACTATAATGATAATAAGTCCAATAAGAGTGCTCGATGCCTGTACACTCAAGCTGACTCCTCAGAGGAAACATAAACATTCATTTCACAATTCAAAGGATCACATAATTAAAGAGCAAATGCAAATGAAAACAAAAATGAGTGATGGCTGGGGCTCCAGGATCCAGGCTGCACCTGTTTACCATATATGTATTGCTATGCAGTGAAGAGTTATTTGAAATAAAAGCCTGCCTAGGAGATATTGCACCGGGCACTGCCCTCAGGAAATTCTACCCTTATGTGGGTTTATGATTTATCAGTAAGGTAGATGAATCAGACAGGTTGATGGCCACTCTCATAAGAGGACAATTAGGCCACTGCCTGGATTCCACTCTGGTGTCAGAGAGGATTTGCACTGATTGTGTTTGATTCTCAAAGCAAACACTTCTGCTTGAACAACAAAGTGTGTCTGTATTGTGCTATTGTGGACCGGCACATGTAAAAACAAAATTTTCAGGTATGAGCGAATGTTGTTATCAAAGACATCAGCAATAATTGGATTATCTAGATGCTAGACCCCCTTTTTAAACATGCCAAGAGGACTGGAGAAGTTCTAACAAAACAGAGGGTTACAAAAGGACAGCAACGCTGTGGGCTATTGACATCATTCAAACCAATCAAATTTTGCTTGGGAGCAGCTTTGCACTGGTGCTCATTTCTTTACTGTAATATTCTAGAGACAACCAAGGAAACTGGTATAGTTATGTGGCAATTCCATAATGCTTTATTTTAAAGTTACAGTTTGTAATTATGGGGTACTAATAAAATACCAATGCCGTAGTTGCAGGGTAACAAAACAAGAAGTCCAGGAATTAAGGGGTAACAATTTTGTAATTATGAGAGATTTATATAATAATGATAATGATAATGATAATGATAATGATAATAATAACTTTATTTATATAGCACCTTTAAAAACAGAGTTTACAAAGTGATTTGACAAACAAAATAAAAGCAGAATACTCAAATTATGAATTTAAAAAGCAATAAAACAATAATAAACAGGGATCATAGGATGAAAACCAAAATAAACAGTAAAATAGAATAAAGAATTAAGACAGAGTTAAGATAAAAGACGTAAAAAGACAATAGAAAGATGATAAAAAGACGATAAAAAGCCAATAAAGAGACAATAAAAGGCCGATAAAAATATGATAAAAAGACGACATCACATAAAAGCAAGTCTTTAAAAGAAGTCACTGATTCTGTTAGCCTTATCTCCTCAGGCAAGTCGTTCCAAAGCCGAGAGGCCCTGATGGAAAAAGCACGGTCACCTTTAGTTTTAAGTCTAGACTTTGGAGCAGCCAGAAGGGCCCGCCTGAGGATCTAAGGCTGCGCACTGGCTCATACGGGGTCAACATATCTGTTCTGTAGCTTGGGGCCAGACCCAAATGTGCTTTAAAAGTGATCAGTAAAATCTTAAAATCAATTCTAAAACGAACAGGGAGCCAATGGAGAGAAGCCAGGATTGGGGTGATGTGATGTCGTCTGTTAGAACCAGTAAGAAGTCTAGCTGCTGCGTTCTGAACTAGTTGGTGGCGGGAGAGTGACTTTTGGTTGATGCCAGAAAGGAGGGAGTTACAGTGGTCGAGTTGTGAGAAGATTAGGGCGTGGATTACTTTTTCCAGGTCGCTGTGTGATAGTATTGGTTTGATTCTGGAGATGGTTCTCAATTGAAGGAAGCAGGACTGGACATTTTTTTTAATCTGTGGTTCGAAGTTTAGGTCAGTGTCAAATAGTACTCCCAAGTTTCTGGCAACGGGCTTCACATTTGTGGGCAGAGGACCAATATGACTGATAGAATTTGTGGGAGTGAACAATATGATTTCTGATTTTGAGTTATTGAGCTGAAGAAAATTCTGTGCCATCCAACAGTTGATGTCACTGAGTTATGGTGTAACTATTTTTGTAATTACTGCACACTAATTAGCTACAGGGTACAATAACATAATTAGGGGGGACAAAACAACTGTTATCGGTGCTTGTTCCCTGTAGTTATGGAGTAAGTACAAGGTGTCCTCAAAAAGATAGATTTTCACATGCAATACATAGAGATTCTGTCACTCTATGCTGAAAAATTTGGTGTCTATTCTCACTCAAAAATACCTACAGTAACATCACTCATGCAGCAAAAAAACATGCACAGTACACAATGTAAAAATGCACACACATAGACACAAGCGTGTGGACACACACACACACACTCAAAAACACACATTTTGCAACACATTCCCAGAGCCGACATAATCTCTAGCTAAGCTTCTGTCACTAAGACCTCTAGGAATGTGTGTATGTTAGGGACACGGGAATACACAAACCACAGCTGTGAGTGACTAGCTTACGTAATGCAGCAACACTTCAAAGGCTACTTTCTCCATCAGCTTATGCTTTCACCGCATACTGTAGCTACTATTAGCTGTTTAACATTTTAAACACCGCTAACTACGCTGATATTTGGATATGTGAAACTCAAAACCCTATAACGCTGTAACTGTGTTATAGATACTTTAGATATCAGAGCTCTTGTTTTTTCTGTGTCATATTTAATTTACAACAACATCAGACAGATCGGTGTATTGATTTTAGCTCCAGTCATTCATCATGAGCAGACTGTGAGCACTGACAGTAGGGGAGACAGACAGTCTACCACCCAGTCCTACACCCTCTCAGAGAAAGACAGGGGGGGGGGGGGGGGGGGTGCATACATACCGCTTTTGACCACAAATACTCTTTGAACACAAGTTCGAACACACATACACACACACACGAAACCCCATTATGATTTCCCATCAGCAACCCTATCCTGTTACCCTTACATGTACATCAAATGCTCAGTCATGCACATGTGTCTCCAACAACAGCATAGCAAGACACACACTCTCTGTGGGCAGAGAACAAAGACGCTGTACTGTCAAAAGACAGTAAGCCCACTCTTCCTGTCTCCCTGTCTCAATGTCATAGGCATTCATTACCTGAAGGACAAAATCCATCTCTTACACTGTTATATATCATCAATCAGTGCACTCCAGGAGTTATTTTGTGATAAAGTGTTGTAATTTAGTAATTTTCTACATTTCCTAGAATGCCTTTCAACAAGCCCCAGAGAACACGCCTGGACTTAATGCATTCAGCTGTGGGTTATACATGTAGGTGGAGAGAGCAATAACGATAGCGATAATGATAGCAGATTAAGACCAAGAGTTTGAGCTACACATGGAAAATAAGCTTGAGTCAACATTCACAGCCCATTACATTCAAAATACAGGTGTGTTTTGTTTCAGGATTTGCAAACATTATCACTGTAATTAAACATTTAACAGCCTTTAAACTCAAATTTAGCTGTCACATACTGTCAGTCCATCTATCAAAAGCTCAGGCAATCAATCTGACACTGAAAAACTACTTCAAACCAGTGAACCTAAACATAAATAAAGCCAGTGGTGGGATGACAGGGTTTCAACACAGTGTCATAACGCCGTATCCGATCAGGGTTTTAATTACAGTTAATTATAGTGGATTGCTACTGCGTGTCTGAAGATATTTATAAAAGTAAATTCTTCAACAGGTTTATCAAATCTAGAGATGTCTTTCTATTTATATTCAGCTCTTCTCTATATGTTGTCAATTAACTATTTATATACAAACTTTATAAAGTTTTCAGCATTGTGAACACTGTGGTCTGTGTCACTTTATCAAATAATAATAGTGTGAATGTTCAGGAAATACCAATATTTGTATTTAAAAAAGAAACTTCTGGGACAAAACTGTTCTAGGAAACAAACTGTTCAGTTGTTTTCACTCAGGAATATCTGGGTGGATTGGATATTGATAATAATAATGGTGGTGGTGGTATTGGTTTGATTCTCCCAGTCCTCACCTGCAGTCAGGCGCAGGACACCAGCGTGTGTCTGGGTCAGCTGCCAGGAAACGCCTTAACTGGTACTCCTCAAACCGCTCCAGCAGCGCCCGGTCATCCAGGATGGCACGAACATCCAGTGGCGCCAGCGCCTCGGGGCACTGCGGGCACGCGATGCCCACCCGGCTCTCTGATATCTCGATGCGCAGGTACTGGCGCAGGCAGTCGGAGCACGCCCGGTGGGAGCAGGAGGTGAGTCGGGGGAAGTGGCATCGCGGTTGGCTGAGCAGGCACAGTGGGCACTCCTCCAGGTGTTCGTCCAGTAGCTGGTCCTGGCTGGAGGAGGAGAGGCTCAGGACGCCGGTGGAGCCGCTGCTGACCCCGCCCGCGCACTCGGCCGCGGCACCGCCGTCCTCGCCGCCAGCTTCAGCCGCTGCTGTCGTCCCTCCTCCTTCTCCTCTTTCTGTTCCAGAAACTCCTGATTCTCCAGCCTCTTCTGCTGTGATGTTCTGGTCCTGACAGAAATGACAGAACATACTCAGTTACCAAGTCTAAGCAATGCGTACAAAAAAACATACTGATGCTAGGGATGGGACGATCTGCTTATCTCACGATACGATTCGATACGCAATATGGGATTCACGATTGCATATAACCACGATACGATGTAATAAATAAAAGTTCAACGACAACAAACTCTAACTGTGCAGAATTATGTTTATTTCTGAGACACAAATCTTTATAGCAATGGCATTGGCTTGCTAGAATGTAAACAACAATTTAAAAATGTCATTACAAAGTGCAAAATCGTCCCATCTCTGATACATGTAGTAACACTGAAAAAAAATACACTTGAAGATATTCTGCCACTGTTCATAAGAGAAAGGATGTATTTTAGGGGTAGAGTTAGGGAAGAGGGAATAAATGTAACTAAATGAATGTCTCACATTCATAGTAACATCAGCATAGGTGAGTGTGTATGAGCAGGCATACTCTTTTAGGCAACTTGGTTTCTTGGCAACAGAATTGCTAGAAATTACCAATTAATTAAACAAACACTCTAATGGATCTGGGCTACATCAGTATGGCAGAGGGCGGAAGCAAGCAGCAGTTAATACATACAAAGTTAATGATCTACCACCTCCCTACTGGTTCCTCTGCCTTATAGAACAATCTGTGAAGCAGTCCATTTCAATTCCAGGCATTTCTATTGAAGCACTTACACACCAAAGGTATTATAACTATGACTAAAACTAGACATCTTTTTCTAAATGGATATGAAATAAACACCACTGTTTGAAAAAAATGAAACTAAACTCAAACTTTATCTCCCTCTAAAACTGTAATAAAATAGCAACAACCCTGAAATGTTTTATTTCAATCTTGAAGAGAGAGAGATGGAGGTATAATCCTCTAGTTCATACATTCATATGTACTATGTCCTATATACAGTATGTTTCAAAAGTAGGTATACAATTAATAATAATGAAAAACAAAGTGTCATTTTGTCATTTAAAAAAAATAACAAGACTAAATAGTCTGTAAATAAAGGTGTACATATGTAATAATACAGTCAGTATTAATAATATAAAAATGTATACCTACTTTAGAAACACCCAGTATACTATTTTCCCATTCAAAGACAAATTTCTGTCAGATTGTTTACAAAGCCAGCACTACCAATGCACTCCATACAGGCATGTCCATGAACATAATAAACTTTCAGCTCAAACTGGATAAAATAAACACTAAAATGGAACATAGATTATTCACTAAGACTCACCAACTAACTGAAGTCAACTGAAATTAAAGTCAAACTGAAAAACAACAAAAAAGAAAAATAAATAACTAAACTAAACAAAAGGATACTGGATCACTTCCTTTCTTTCACTCTCTCACTCACTCCAAGGCAACAACGCACATGAGCCTCAGCCCGTCCCTCACCTGCTCCGGGTGCTCGCTCGGGGTCAGGGTGATGGCCACCTCCTCTTTGGGCCAGGCTTCCACCGGCCGCTCGGGCCTCGGTTCCGACTTGGGCTTCCGGCTGAAGAAGTTCAGGAAGCTCAGCGGCCCCGTCTGCTGCTTGGGCCTCTTCATGGTCTGGAGCTGGAGCAGGGGCTGGAGCTGAGCAGCGCAGGCCAACGACCATGAGCAGGACGCAACCGTGTGTGTGAATGTGTGTGTGTGTGTGTGTGTGTGTGTGTGTGTGCGAGCGTGTATGAGTTTATGTGTGTGTAAGCGTGCGCAGCGAGCTCTCACGGCTCAGAGTCTCTGTTGTAGGAGGGAGGAAGAGCAAGAGAGAGTGAGAGGGAGACGACGGGGAGGAGGTAATCCCTGCCGGAGGAGAACATCACTGATTTGGATCCCGTCCGAGGCCTGGGCATGTGGTTTTTTTCTTTTTTTCCCCTCCTCCTCTTCCTCTTCCACCTCCACTGCAGTTCCCTCGTTCTGAACTAGTTCTGAACTGACGGATTGTCCTTCATCCTTTTAGGCTTCCTCTCCACTGTCAGCAGCCCCCTTTGCCTGGAAAAGGAGATTGCAACATTAAAAACTTGTGGGAATTGATGGGGAAATGACTAAATCACAGTGAATAAGAAATGATGGATATTAAAAAGTGCAATCCTGAGCAGACACAGTAACAGCAACCCATTTTAAATACCGACCTATAATGTCACAAAAATAGCATAGAACATTTTAAAAAGCTACCCCATTTTATTTCTGAACCTCTATTTAAAACTCCCAAAGTGTTATTTCTGAATTTGAGCTGAAAACAGAAGAAGGGCTTTGGTAACATGGCTGGGATCTGCACATCATTCAGTCTCAGACATGAGCAATAAGGTCAGAGGCATGAGACACAAAGAGTAAATACCAAGAGCAGATGGATGAGACATTTCAGACTGGTTTGACAGAAAGATTTGGGGAGAAGGAGGATGAGGCAGAGGAAAGGCAGTGATAGACAGCACAGACAACTCATTCTGCTTCCATCAGGCAACAGCATGCTTTCATAATCAGGCCCTGAGAGCAATGGGAGCATGAGATGATTCACGCCACCCCAGACCAATTAAAATAGCCTAACTGACAGTAGCTGTCTCCATATTGGCACTATGTCAAATACGGCTGTGAGGTTAGGCATGAAATATGATATGACTATAGATTATTATCTATTTCGAGATCAAAGATAGTATCCCTTTTGCTACCTCTGTAATTATAGAAAAAGCAAAATCCATAAATGATGCACGCTTTTATATCAGATCAATTGCAAGGGCCAGAGGCAGTGTATCGCTTTAAGAGCTATATGCTTCATCATTCTTTCAACAGGAATGCACAAAGAATCTGGATTTATGTAACACTGCAGCGTCTAACCTGCCTTCCTGTCCTCTTTCCATACAGATCCAGAGATACAGTTCTGTTTATATTCCAGCCCTCTGCATACCTTAAAAACCACATGTAAATCCTTTAAACCAGCTATAACACATATGAGCAAGCCAAAAGAGCAAGCAAAAAGTAATACTAAAGGACCTTCTTAGAAATACCAGTTTTGTTTTTTTTGCATCAAAACAAATATTTAAATACATTATTGACATATAAAACTCAAAATTGCCATATCAACTTAGGTTGCTAGGAATTTGTCTAGACAATAGTCTAGACATCTGGTAAACATGCAAATCAGTCAGACAAGGCCAGTTAATAGATCTCCAGAATTACAAAAAGTGACAGGTGGCACAATTAAAAAAGCAATAAAAGTTAAGTAAAATGAATTGAATAAAATGAAGTGCTGGTTGATTTGTAGAGCCCAAACCCATTGAATTCAACATTTTCACTGCTTCACAAAAGGTGACATGAAAACTGAAAAGTGAGCAGTATCTATGAACGCATTCAGGGCTTTATGTTGCACACAGGTGGAGAATACAGGAGAGACAAGGGCAAGGTTGGGGCAGATAAGTTTTGCTGCTGTGTGTACAATTATTTCAAACTGCCTCCTGAGAGATGTGCTGCGATACCTAACAGTCATGGAAAAAGTGACAATTTCAGTCACAGCTCTGTAAAAGTGCATCAAAGATTCCTGACTTACATTTTTTTTTCAACTGTTGAAGGAAGTAGAGTCTCTGGTGAGCTTGCTGTATTAGGATGTTGGTGTAGGATGTTAGGATTTAAGGTGACTCGCTCCACTGCCATCAATCATGTTTGGACTTCAGTATTGTCAACAAAAATCCTCCGCCATCTCTTTACTTTTCCCAACATTAAGCTCTAGATTGTTCTCATGAGTCTCAAGGGGTGAGTTCTAGTTGAAACTTCAATTTGCTAACTAGAAAAATGTTATAAACAAAGCAGGGGATTCATTCTGTGGAGAGTCAAGTCATAAAGAACGAAGCGTCTTCAACAACAACTTCAAAGGGCAGAGGCCTACAGAATATTTAGTCTTCTTCAAACACAGCTTTTCTGCATCCTAACTAACTGTGTTATCTTTTCTTGATTGTGCATCCGCTCAAATTTCCCCAACATCCGTATTCTGTGGAGAGAGACTTTCTTCACTAAAGCTCAGGATCCTAAGGCGCCACTGTGAGGAGCACACCAGTGTGCTGCTGTTTATTTATAGAAGAATTTCCCACACATAAAGACATCAAAAGCACACAAGTAACAAATACACACCGAGTTGAATGTGCATGCACACATCCTTGCTGTATATGCATGCATACACACTCACATACGTGTATGAATGCACACATGCACATGCTTGAGCGCACACAGACACACAACAAGACAAACATACAAACACACACATAAACACACACACACACCATCACACAAATTTGCAGTGCCTTTTATTAAAGCCCAGTGGGCTCCGGTGAAGGCTTATCGCTCCACACTAAAAGACAGATAGCCAAGTAATTAGACAATACAATTTGCTGCCTAATGATTCAGATAACTTGCCATTGCGAGGGAACAGAGTTTTCCCTCAACATATTCGCAATTCAAATAGTTGCTTTGCACAGAACCCACTGCTTTTTGCTCAGCAGAGGAAAAGCGCTCCATCGCCCAGAGAGGCAGGCAGCCACTTCGTACAGACTGTGCATTTAAAATTTAAACTGCACAGAACATTATGGGAACAGTGCATCACGTTAGAAATACCTGCAAACACTTCCTCAGACTCATCGGATGGAACGACAGTTGGAGAACGTACACATATAAAAACATGCATACATGAAACAATGCAAGACGGTCTTATGTTTCAATGTCAACAAGAATCACAATTCATTTTGGCTAAAACGTTTAACAGAAGCAATGTGAGCCAAATTTCAAAGATGATTGCAGTGTAATAAATGAATTCAAAGCTAATTTCTATATAATGATCTTTGTATTTCTATAATTGTCCAGCACTTAGGTGGACTTACATTTTTCTTTAGGGAGAGATATATGTTTACTAGTGCACTATATCATTTCAGCATCCAACTGAATCATCTATATATTACACTGTGACCCTTTTCTTTCACTCCAGTGGTCCTGCTCACTGCCCTCGCCCATTTTGCCTGTCTCAGACCATGCAGTCCATCCTTGCACTGTAAGACATTCGTCATCCTGAATCAGATCATCCACCCATCAAAAGCCCCTGAAACAAAACACAACCACATGCACATACACACACACACACACACACATGTTCTCATGCACACAGGCACAGACACACATTCAAATCATCTGGATATAGAGATGGAAATTGCAGAAGCCTCTGGATGACAAGATGCTGTTTGTCTTTCACAGCCAGTAGCTATTATACAGGCATATTGCATGTTCCTATTTAAAGGCTGAATCCATATTGTGAAAACTACTGAATGAGGGTCACAAACAAAAATTACAAGCAATAAAGTGCTACCTTGGGAGGGATAATAGCACACTTGCAACAACATCAAAATCAGAAAAGATACTATGAAAGGAGAGTGTTCATTTTAAACAAATTCAATACTAACAAAAACTAAACAAAACAATTAATCAATAGATCCTCCTAGAAGTTTTAAGTAAATATATGATAATCTAATCTTCAAAGATAGTGACCTGCCCAGTTGAAATCAATGAAAATCCAGTGTTGCTAGTGCCATTCATGCTCACAAGTCCAATAAGATCTTCTTGGTGTCAGTCTCCTGCTGATCTCAAACCCAGACGAATTTTGTGCCTGCCGGCAACAAAACACCTCCAGGCTACCAACTGAGCTAATTCAAAAACTCACTCCTGTATCTGCTGAATGCTGAGTATTTCTACCACAGGAGTGAATTTAACCAACTTTTGTCAACACTTTCTCATTAGGTTCAAAGAAGGGATGATGAGGATGTGGAGGAAGGGGAGAGGGGAGAGGGGAAGGGGAAGGGAGCTCTTATTTTCTTAGGTTAATGTCCTTCCTCAGAAGGCTCCAGGGAAAATACAGTAGAGCGCAAGAGATGGACACAGATGCTGAGAGACAGAGAACACATCTTCAGTTTACAGCTTAATGGTTTTCTTCTCTCTTGAATGAGTGAGTGTGTGTGTGCGCGTGTGTGTACATGCGTGTGTATGTGTGTGTGTGTGTACAGTATACCATAAAATGCTCCTCAGGGCAAAGAAACATAACATCCACTTAAACATTTGACCTCCTTTGATGTTTTTTTTTACTTCACTCCTTTTTCAAGAGAATTCTTGGCCACAGAGAACGAACAATTACATAAATCAGCCTTAACAAGAACTCAAATTCTTAAGACGTCTTGAGGGATTACTGAGAATTAAGGGGCAAAAACAAAATCTACCCAAGAACTTTGCTTCACTGCCAATGAATATACTGTATAAACCACCATTTTTGGGGGGATTTGCAGCCTCCATTCAAGCGGAAATACTGACCTAAATATCGAGTTGATTTCTTTACATCATTGTTATAAAAATTGAGTTTGCACAATCCTGTACATGTAAAACTGAGTGAACCATAGCCCCCACCCCACCTCCAATAATACCCATTGTAAGGCTGCTGTTATTGTGTTACAGGGTCCGGCCAACAGGAGAAACACCTAGTCCCACTGAGGGTTAGGTAACCATGCCACTGAGGAGAGGGAAAAATCAATGGATGTTGAATAGAGTCCCGTGGGAGTTAGGCTTTCTGTAAGCTGGATTCTTCTGAAGATAAATAACAGACTCTGGTCCTGAAAGAGAAATCCTCTTCTCTGCAGTCCTTGCATATTAAAAAGTAGAGGGTACGCTTTAGAATACAGTATGTGCAGCTCTACAGTGTTATAACTCATATTTACTCATCCTATTTCATCGTAACTTGCCTACTAAACCCATGATGTGACATGAATTTATTAACTTTATGAATTTACTTAATTTAGGAATATACAACACCAGATCAGCATATCCCCATATCATTCACGATGTAACTAGGAATTTCTTATTTCACATGTCGCACTGACACAGACTCCTAGATGGGACTCTCTCTCCCACACACGTCTCCAGAGGGTTCAGAGTACGAGGGCACTCAGCAGCCATTTCCCTGGAGGAGCTGGATGGACGTTCACTGTCCTGCTCAACACCAACTTGCTTTCAACAGCCTTTGTTTTTGCACCCAAACGCCCCTCCCACACCAACTGCTTTTTTGCCCCAAGGAAGTATTCACTGTCAAATAACACCCCTTCCATTTACTAGCAACTACGGCAGCAGACAAAAACAAAAAGCTTCTGCAGCATGCTTCAGTTTTAATTCACAGAAGCTGTGCCTCATATTTCATTTATTTCCAAAGGACAATAGACAACCAATCCCCTTGCCAACAGCAACACTAGACACCATTACATAATGTACAAAGGCTTTGGCTGGAGTCCTGTTTTCTTACCCTTTTGACATGATTCAATATGCTGAATCACACAAATTTCTGTCTGTCAGCAAAAGCTGCATACATGTCATATACACACAAACACGCTTCAGTGACAGTGTTACTACAGGTAAACATTTGGGAGTAAAAGTTTAATTAGTTGGCTGTGATACCCATCTAAGTTACCAAAAACATCCGATGCCGCGCTCCCATAGTGACCCAGCTTGAACTGTAATGCTACCAGAGGTGTATTGCTATTAATACATGCCACGCAAGATGAATATACACCTGATACAGAACAATGAAAGCAACTGCTAAAAAAAAACTATTTGGTAAGGTAAACATAGAGGGAGTGATGGCATACTGCTGGGAGATTTGACCTAATGCACAGATGGTGCAGGCTCATATCAGGGGAGAATTATCCAGAGGAAATTATGCTTAATCTGATCTCTTTACATTGGAAACACAGACAACAAGCCTTTAATGAGTGAAGAGCAAATGATATAAGCTCTCATGAACCTCCATCATTTCCGTTCAAAAATCAAACCTTTATTGGATTCAGTAAATCTGGACTAGAGCAAGTAAGTGATGAGTTGCTCAAAAGTCATTCCTGGTTAAAAAAAAAAAAAAAAAAAAGCAGGCCTTTTTAAATGTATAAACATGTAGGTTGGAGCCTATAGTTTTTCACTCTGACCTATGAAATCAGAATGACAGATGGGATTATTACACAACAAGCATCTGCCCCAATGCTGCCCCCCCCCCCCCCTCCTTTTAAAATGCCACAGCTAGTAGGGGTCGAAACGCCCACCTTTTTAATGCTGCCCTTTGAGCTGGGCCGTGTTATCACAGGGGGACTGCGTCTCGTTTTGGAGGATGTGACACTTGTTGTTAACGAGCTGTTGCTATGCAATCAGTTGACGGAAGGTGAGTTTTCGGGCACCAATGTCGACTTGTACCACGGGGAGAAAGCGTGATGATGCACCCTATTAAATATCTCTTCACTGGACAGAAGCCCACAGCAGCAATGCGGGTTTCAGAGGCATGTGACTGACCTCAGACAGCCCACACACACACCTCCACTGCCCCGCGGTATCCCTAACCGAAATAGGCTATTCCTATTAGGAGCCTATTCCTATAGGGACTGATGGTGTGTCTGGCACTCAACAGTGAGTTTATAGTGACCTTATGCTACTTTATGGCATTTTTTTTAATCTCCTATATCACTGCAATATTCCTATACAGACATATAGTTTTGCTGTGACATTATCATAACATTATAGTATCGTCATAAAATGCATTAGCCTATAAGATGCTATAGTTCTTAATAGTAGCCTAATTACTCGCACTCGTGATTTAGGCCTATTTACTTCAACTCTACACCGTAGCCTAAATAAGATTAGTATTATTCAACCAAATGGCCAAATCAACCATATGACAAATATATTCTGGGAACACAATTTATTAATGAAATGAAAACTTTAGTCGTGATCAAAGCGGACTGATCGAAGGCAGCGATGCACCATTTCCAGCCTATTTAAAAAAATAAAAAATCATATACACACATCCACTTTAATTATTTAAAGGGGGTCTGTCCAGGGCATCAGCAGGCTATTGCAGGGAGTGGCAAGGTTATTAGGCTACGTATTCGCATTCATCTCCATCTCAAAACCCGCTTGTAGTCTAGTAGTCACGAACAATAACCAAAACACCGCTGTCTAAAGGCGCTTTTGAAAGCCTGTCCAGGAAGCAGATAAAACACAATAATTTCTATTACGTAAACGGTATCTTACCTCTCTCTCCAGCGCCTTCTCTTTGCAGCGTTGAATCAACAACTGGCTCCTCCCCTTGAGGACCAAACAGTAGCACAGAAACCCCCCTTCTCCTCCTAATGCTGCTGCCCCGAAAACATATCTGACCATCGAAGGTGCAGAGAGGGAGAATTCGGTACAAGGCGGCCCGGTCCGGGACAGAGGAGAGGAGATCCCCGCTGAGGACAGACTTCCCCCGACAGGCTACGGCAGCAGACTGATGGTTTCGCAGCGGCCTGAGGGGAGGCACACTGCGGTGACATGGACCAATGGGATGACGCAGAAATACAGGATCTCCAATTCATAAACCCCAGTCACATAAAACACAGGGGCTCTCAAACGTCTTCAGAGCCAAATAGAGACACATTGGGCCACATACAACCAAAGATTTTGTCTCATGAACCTCATATGGGAGGATTTTTTTTTTTTTTCAATTTAATTGTAGACTACAGCTGTCCAGGTGTAGGTGGGGATATAATAGTGATGATAGTGAAACACAAGTAATCTTTTTTCTAAATTCTATAAATTGGGATATAATTTGTGTTTGATTAATCTATTCCTCATTTTGCAAGGTGGACCCCCCTGCAACCCCCTCGACCCTAGGGAGTCCTCGGACCCCACTTTAACAACAACTGCCATAAAACACTTTCTAGTGAGTCTAATTAACGTTGATGAAAATGCACACATAGATGTGTGATCGGATTTGTCCATAGCATAAGTTAAATGCAAATAGCCTATATGGAACTTTTCTAAAGGTTACTTTACAGCCTCAGCCAAAAGTCTATACACCATAAAATAAAATCTGTGTAATATTCCACTAATAGCCACTTAGAGTGGGTTTGTGGTTCTCAGTAGTGAGTTTATAGTGACATTTTTCTGCTTGATGGTATTTTAATCTCTTATATGGTATCGTTATAATATTCCTATATGGACTTGTAGTTTTACAGTGAAATGTGTATCCCCCTAAAATTTGTTATAGGATTATTATAGTTCTTTTTCATAAGTGAATATCATTGCGTAACTAACAGGGCAGAATTTGTTGGACTGCTCTGAGTTCACAGATTCTATGTATTGCCTGTTGGTAGACATAGATTCATGTTAACTAACCTTGGGACATATAGCCTACAAAACATTGTGCAGATAAGTGACCTCTCCCTGATACTTAAATGGACCTGCTGTATACCTGCAACACCAACATGTTAAAGTCCTAGCATGTTCCTTCATGATATCATGGGAGCTGATTTTGTCAAACCAAATTAGCAAAAAATAGTGACAGGCGGTTCTGTCAGAGACACTGAATTTGAAAAGCATTGTGGTGTAACATATTTGTGGCACCCCAGTGAAAAAGCTTTCAGGGGGAAGGAAGTATCCTCAGAGAAACAGGAACCAGGAAGAAAGAGTAATGTTTGACTAAAAGATTTTACATCTCATCTGCACCTCTTGATTCTAGAAATTACTGATTATCAAGGTAAAACACATATGGGCAGGCCTGCATGTCATAATCTGCAGGCCCTAAATATGAATAAATTGTGCAACCTTGTATTATGTGTCAACAAACATTTTTTTAAATTGATAATCGATAAGGTTGGCTGGACTTTTTTTAGGTACCTGGAGAAAATCACTGACATGCTAGTTCAACAGGATTGAATTGGTGGAGATAATCAGGTAAAAGATATAACCACCAGATCTCCTCATGATAGCTTTTGATTGTTTTATGAAAAGCACAAATTAAATAAAATATCATAAAACATGAGCAAAATAATGCATTCATTTGTACCTTCACCTATTGTTGATGTAAAGTGAAGACCAGTGGTCTCCAAGTCAAATTCCTCCTACATTTGTAGCATATATTGCCTTTGTAGCCTTCTGTGTTGGGCCCTTATCTTATAGTTAGGCTATTCAAAATCTTAATCTTTGCATGAATAGATGTTGTGGACTATCTTGTGCTTTATGAATGAGCCAGGTCTGTGCTGATATGGTTTTAGTCCACTGTGAATAGCAGATAGTCTATTAATAATTGAAGTTTGTTGTTTTTCTTTTCTTTCATGATTCTAGTGCTTGACAGTACACTTCCCTTCCATTACATGATAACACTGTGTTTTTGTAACCTACGAAGAACTGAGGAAATCCTCTGCTTTATAGGCAAACTCATAAACCCAGCATTGCAAAGATATTTAGTGTACATGTGGATTTCTTCAGCTCATATATAAGAACTACAAATACCACAATGCAATGACTGCGTCAGCGGAAATTGTTTTCGGAAACGGAAACACCTAAGTAAGCGGAAGAGAATGTATACAATGGGAATCAGAAAATCAATTAAGTTATGAAAAACACCATTAATTGCCTTTCTTTGTCACCGCAGCTCATGAAGAAATGGCGGATCTCTAGACGCTCTGCATTTGACCAAGTGTACTTCCCATCGAATGACGCGTACAGCGACTATAAACATCGCAATCGACAGGAATATTTACGTATTTTAGGTAAGTTAGCTTGACAGCTAGTTAAGTTAACGTTAGCTGCTCGGCTAATTTAGCTATTGGTTAACACGGTTAGCCACGGCTAACATTAGCTAATGATGGTACCTGCCAGTCAGTACTACAGGCTGGTGTTAGCTGATGAGGACGCGCTTGGATTACATTATTAGGTCGGGTAACGTTACCGACAGCTTTCCGAAATGATGCTGGCATTTGCATTGCGTATAGTTAACAGTAGCTTTATGTTATCTGTGATTTAGTTTTCTGGGTAAATAGCTAACTTGCTTGTTATCATTACTTTCCAATTGCTGCCTCAAAAGCCAAAGCTAATGTTAGCCATCTTGCTAAACTAGCTCGTTGGCTACCTACATTTCAGCAGATCTATCATTTGTAAATGAGCCCAGTTAAAGGGTAATGCCACTCAATACAAGGCTAAACATTACAGAACATGGAAGTCATCACCACCTGGACTGGAGCTGATATTGTGGATCCCCATTAAGTATACAAATATGGCCAGAAAATCCTCCTGGTGCTCTTACAGTCGTGATTTCTTATTCATTTTCAATAGAGCTGTACATGGATATGATGTCACAGATTTGGGGGTGAGACAAACACCTCTCTGTCACAGCTATAGGTGATAGAGGTGAATGTTAACTAACGAGCTGTCCCAGCCTGTTATATTGTTATTAACGCTTTATACCACAGTTTGTTCCAACCAAGCAAAGATGTGCGACAGTTACAGCACTAACCCTAAGCTGTTTGTGTTTTCTGTCTTCTTCTTCTTCTGTCATCTTTAGAAATACTGCAGAAGAAGTTCCAAAGGGGTGAGAATGAGCTGATGGTTTTGGAAGTCTTCCAGAAGACGTTGCAAAAAGGAGAGAGGCTGACTGGAAGATGCCAAGAAAAAAACAGCAGAATCCACAGCCAGTCAAGTGTAGGTATTTAAAGATCAAGTAGTCAAAGTATAGCCTAGCCTGTTTCCTGAAATCCTTACACCATCCTTTAATCAGATCTCGACACTCACAGGCTCGTGGAACAAAAGTAGAATCTGCACACTGCAGGTTGCTCCTAGTGTATGAATTTATAAACACCTATGGATGTGATGTTTTGAGCGAATAAATTCTCATTAAAAAAATCAGACACATTTGGAGCAGCTTGCAGTGCGCAGATTCTACTTTTGTTCTATGCTTTGTATTCTGTTCAGCACCTTATTTGGAGTGGGATGTACTTGTTTTTATGCTGCTCACTCACCAGCTGCTATAAGAGTAGATGAAGCTGATTAAGAGCATATGTCAGAGAAGCTCTTAGGAATATGAGCATTACTTTTACTTTTGAGTGTTGTCTGTTTCCTCTAGTTGGTAAACGTGTATGTTCTACACTACTTGAGGAACGATTATATCAAAAGCGTTCACATGATTACGTGGTTGTTTTATACAGAGCTTAAGCCGGTAACTGGTACATATGCCAGATGCCATGCATGCTAACAAAATCTATAACTCAATTCAGTCTTGAACCTTGTGCCTGTCAGTATGACTAGATAGAATAAGGGCAGTATTTGTTAAACCAACTTCTTCATCTCCCTCACACTCACCCCCCATAAAATGTACTTATCACATCAACAACCCTAGATAAAACCATGTGATCTCGGTCAACTGGTGTAAATCATCCTAGCAAGGAATATAAGTTCCTCTTGGGGTGAGCCACTACCCAGTCTTGAACCCACAAGTGGAGTGAGTTTAACTGCTATCCCCATATCTGTTATACATAGAAAATGCTCATCACAAATTTGTCACTTACAAATTAAACGGCAACACTGCTGTTTAACACTGCTATTAGTATAGCAATAATACACCCAAGACTTAGCTATAACATGGGTATTTGGCATTGCTGTGCTGTGCAAAAATTTCACAGTACAGTTACTTCCTCTTGTGTATCATTGCTTAGTGACCTGGGTGTTGCCCCAGTGAATCATCACAGCCTTTAGAGCAATGGTATTATTGTTGCCACATATTAAATGGCCGTGTTGACGATAAAAGCCATTCTATTTTAAGTTAACTTGAGGTGTGGCTCTGTGAAAATGAGGAACATATCGGACACACTTGCTAGATTATTGTCATTCTCTGTCAAGCTCCAAAATGTCCACTAGATGGTAGCATGATGCCAGGAGAATCTGCTAAATGGGCTGCTGTGCATGTTGTCCTTGAATTGGCCTGGTAGTTGTTTCCTGAAAAGTGACAGCTGTGTTTCAAGGGTGTTGGTTTCCATTAAGCCTGAGAGAACAAGTTAGAATTTCAGGCATCATTAGTAGTAACTGCAGTAAGTGAACGCCATCTGTCAACTGTTAATCAGTTTGTGTTTTTGATAAAACTTTGGCGCTGTTTGTACCCTGTAGGGCTGTAGACTAATTTATCTGCCTAGACTGTCTGATGGTGTTATGCACCAAGATCACATAGCCTAACCATAACCATAACCTTCTGACTTTTTATACCCAAATTTGTAAAGTGACAACTTTTTACTAGAACTAAGATGATTTTCTAGAGCAAATCCACCAACTGCACACATACAGAAGACATCAAGTCCCTTCTCCAATTACAGATGACCTGGCTGATAATGTATTGATGCGGCCCAAGTCCATATGCTTTAGAGACCTAAATTGATGTATAATTCAGCTTAGTTTAATATTAGTAGGATAGGCCGAACAAATGCACACAATAGTTGACATTGTTGGACAAGTGGAATGATGTAAATTTAGCTGCAAAATGGGAAGAATGAATGCATTTTGTGAGTTTTTGGCTTGTTGTATCTGGAGAAACTACAATGTAATTACATTTTTGTCATATATTGTCAAGAATTAAAAGATTCTTTAGCTTTTTGTTCGTTTGAATAATCGACATGTATAGTTTAAATCCAAATATTGATAAAGCATGGTGTGTCAAACAAAACATCACAGAAAGCCATTTGCTTTTCATTATTTGAGCAACAAATAGTCGAAAATCCTCAAAACTAACCTCCTTACTGATAAAGTAACATGAACCTCATAGTTAAAATGTAATTTATACCACATGACACTTCCCAGTAGTCCGGTGCCTCGTGTGGAATGCATTGTTGACTTAATAATTTACTCAGCACAAGCAAGTGATCACAGTCTCACTACCATCACCCTACTTCTTCCATGTCTCATGTTCATAATGAGTCCTTCATCCGAAATAATTTATTAGTCTAATTATAGACTAAGACTTACAAAATGTTCAAATATTTCTAAGTGGACCATACATACACTACCAGACAGAAGTTGGGACACACACATTTTTCTTTATTTTTACTATTTTGCACATTTTAGAATAATAGTATAGACATTAAAACTATGAAATAACACAAATGGAATTATGCAGTGGCCATAAAAGTGTTAAACAAATCAAAACTGTCTTATATTTTAGATTCCTTGATGGAAAGGCAAAGGCTTTGGAAAGAAATTCATATATAGGCATCAACTTCACTATTTATATTTGTCTAAAAAAAACAACCAATTTCAAGCATTTAAGCATAAGCCTTTAGATCAAAATGGCTTTAAGGTAATGAAAAACAAAGTACATTCAATCAGGTGTGTCCAAACGTTTGACTGGTGGTATACATAAAAAAAACAGTTATGTCAACAGCATTTCACTGCTGCCTTGACTTTAACTGATTGTAACAAATGATTATTAATATTTGCTTTGTATCTTCATAAAAATGCCAACAAAACGGTTATTAGCCCATATAATATCTCTGTCCAGCTGCCAACGATTCTGAACAATGCACTTAACCTCCAGCTGCTTCAGGGGTGTGGTGTCTCTCCGTAATTATGCATTGTGTGTGTGTGTCATTCCCTCTAGGGGTATACAGTGGAATTTCCATGCAAATTGGATTAGAAACTACCCTTCTTTTAACTTGTGGAGAAGTGAAAGTAGTCATCAAATGTTGTTGATTGGCTCCTTTTTATGACTATAGTGGATTCTGAAGATGGTGTAGCCATTGAAGCTCCAGGAAACCTCACCTTAGACACAGACTTCCTTCTAGGACAAGACCTTGAGTTTGGTGATCCCGATCATGACAACAAGATTCTAGGCCTGGAAAAGTTCTCAGGTTTGTAATCCAGTGTTTTATAAGTGTTTTGAAGGCAGTGTGTATTGATTTTTATCTCTCTGTCTGTCTGTTTATCTGTCTATCTGTCTGTCTACTGTCTGTATCTTTAGTTATTTATTGGGCCCAAGTTTTTCTCTTTATTTTAGAGTCCTACTGTGTCTACTCCTCGCATGTTTTATTTGCACTCCTCATTCTTGTGCACTGGATTTCTCAATTTCAACTAGCTTTAGTGAGTGTTTTGTATTTGTATTTTAATTGACATATTGTTTTCCCGCATTCTCACTATTGACATGACTATATAATTGAGGTCTGACAATCAAGAGGATCGCATAAGCCCAGTCATTGTAATAATAGTCAATTTAGTTCATTATTTCAGCTGTGTTTTGCTTGGTGCAGGGACGATGGTCTCATTATGGTTTGCATAAGCTCTCAGTTTAATTTACTGTCATTGCCAGAAAAATCTTTTTTTTTTACTAGTTTTACTAAAGCAAGTGCAGTCCCAACTTCATGCCTAAAGTGGCGACAATACAAAGAGGACTGGCTGGGCTTTATGTCTCTCAGTATCAAGTGCAGCCCCTCTCTGTGTCACAGTGAGAGAAATGAAACTCCCACTGCAGCCCATATTTCCCAGCATGGCTCTTTGTCAGAGAGAATGATCTGAAAAATGGAAAAGTAGAAAAAGGAGCTGAGACACCATTATTATATAAGGGTCATAAAAATAGGGCCATTACCATCAAGGACACCATTACAGGAGGGCATTTATTCATCATCATCACCATCATCATCATCATCATCTGCCGCTGCCTCTGCTCCCACTACCCCACTGCCATTATCGTTTCCCCCTCATCATCATCATCATCATCATCATCATCATCATCATCTACCCTCATCATCATCATCTACCCTCATCATCATTATCATCATCATCATCATCAGCCTTACCATTATAGTCATCATCATTATCATTAGGCTCGGTAATCATCCACGAGGGGTTTCCAAGGGGCAGGATAAAAGGGCAGTCCCGACTCTTGCCTTCCTCACATCCTCCCTCTGCATCTGTGGAGGAAGGTGCTTTTCTGTCGTCTGCTTCGCTTCACATGGTGGGAAAGCCATTTTACAGAGAGAGCAGCACTGGCCTAAGTCTGAGTGCTACGTGCTTGAAGCTTTTCTTTCTGCCTTCTGGGAAAGGGTTGTTTTTGTTTTTTTATCTTAAAACCCCAGATGGCATAACAACACAAACGCAGGTAACCTCGCTGGTAGCAATGTGAGTATCAAGTCTTGGAACTTCTCTGGAATTCTGTTGTGTTCTTCTAAAAAAAAGAGATTTTCTTTGTCCTTAAATTATCTTACACAGTCCAACCTGAATGGTAAGGCAGGCACCTTTTGAATGTTGTTTTTTCTTTGTCATAATTTAGGCAGTTTTGATTGGTTCAGCCAGACTTGCTAAAGGAAATACTGTTTGAACTGAGAGATCTGTGCTCTTTAGGTGATTCTATTTGAAATGTGTCTAAATATAACAGAGTCCGAGGTGTTGGTGTTCATTTGTGTGAACATCTGTTATAGTTTTGTGGTTTGGGCTCTTTGTTTTTCGACAGTTTGACAGAATAATGCACATTTCTATAATTCATACCAGATTGAGATTGAGGAGAGTTGCAAATCTTGCAAAACCAAAACCTTGGTGTGACAGGCAGATTGAAAGAATTAAGCAATTCTTTCTGTTTCTGAAGGTCTGTTGTTGTTGAAAACACACAGTACTTGGAAACAATCATTTTGTGTGTGTGTCTTTCCTACACAGAAGTAGCTGCTGAGATTGGTTTCTCTGTGTATCCTCTGGGTGATGAGCAGAGTCCTGCCTACAGCCAACTCAGCATGGAAAGTGAAGCAGACAACTCACGCAGCACGACTGACAACGGAAGGGAAGACGAGGGCAGAGCGGCCCAGTCTGAGCCCACGTTCCCCCCCTACCTGTCCTGCAGGGGCTGCGGCCAGCTCCGCGATGAACCTCTGGGACCCGGCATAGACCTGGTGGGTCCATACTGCCTTAGGTGCTGCAAAGCCTCCAGGGAAGCCAAAAGCACGGACTTCTGTTCACCGTTCGGTAGTGTCAGTGGGATTCGCTTGGGTTCCCACGTGCAGAGCGACGGCGAAGGGGTGGGAAACGGGTTGGGCGAGAAAGGACTGATAGGTGAAGACGGATCGTCCAAAGTGCACTCATGCCACCTGTGCGGCTTCTCCTCGCGCTACGCCAACCATGTGAAGCGTCACATGAAGACGCACAACGGGGAGAAGCCCTTCAACTGCCCCCTGTGCACCTACGCCTCAGCCCAGCTGGTGAACCTGCAGAGGCACCTGCGCATTCACACTGGGGAAAAACCATATAAATGTGACAGCTGCACTTTTGCCTGCAGTTCCCTTGGCAACCTGAAGAGGCACCAACGCATGCATGTGCCGTCCGCCGGGGTGGGACAGGACGCACCGCGACCCGCCAGTGGCCAAACCAGCCTGAAGAGGCAAGTGACTGGCCAAAGACCCAGTGTGGAAGAGCCTGGTGCTTCAGCCAAAGGTATTTAGGATTTACTGTATAATATATTTAAATCATCTCCAAAATTACAGTAGTGCAGCAAGGAAGAAGGAAAGTGGGCATAGTTTTCTCTCTATTGGCAGTTATTGAATTGTCACCAGGTGTATATTTCTCAGTTTCACAGCAAATATAAAAAAAACGGTCAAATATTTTTTGCTTTTTTTTCTGCCTAATGGAAAAATGGGGAAAAAGAGGCAATGATAAGTGTTACTCTTTCCTTCTTCATCTGAAAAATTCTTTAAATAATACACACAGCCCTTAAATTATCTGCATAACGTCTAGTCTGTCTCAGTGTGAATGAAATTGGGTATGAAATTGTATTTTCACCATTTTGAAGTAGTCTGAGAACAAAAACTTCTTTTGCTTTTTGATAGCTTTGATCACCCAGCATCAAACTATCCAGTCTAACTGACTCTCATTTGTTTTTGATGAAGTTGCAGAGGTTGTGAGGCCAACATCAAACCTGAATTTGGGCGCCCAGAACAATGACTACCTATCAGCCTTTGACAGCTTAAAGGGGGCACCCCCACCACCCCTGCCAAGCTCAAACCCAGCTCCTGGCCACCGGCCCCCAGCTCTTCTGGAGACCACCGGCAGCAGCGGCAGCAGGGCGACAGTCCAGACCAGAGGGGGAGTAGCGGACGGCGCCCTGCCCCCTTCACTTTTCCCTTTTACTTGCCGGTTGTGCGGCATTGTCCTGGAGGACGAGGACGGCACCTCGGCCCAGATATGTGCCAAGTGTACCCTTGAAATGCTGACTAAGGACTCTTCGTCGTCACCCAACAGCCCTGGCGAGCGCAGCGACAAGGTCTACACTTGCGCCGCCTGTCCCTTCCTCACGCACTACCCGAACCACTTGGCGCGCCACATGAAAACCCACAGCGGCGAGAAACCATACAAGTGCCCACAGTGCGACTACGCCTCAGCGCACTTCGACAACCTCAAGCGCCACCACAGGGTGCACACGGGCGAGAAACCTTACAAGTGCCATTTGTGCGATTACGCCTGCGGGAACCTGGCCAACCTGAAGCGCCACCAGCGGGTGCACTCGGGCGCCAAGCCCTTCCAGTGCGCCGTGTGCAGTTACAGCTGCAACCAGAGCATGAACCTCAAGCGCCATATGCTTCGGCACACGGGGGAGAAGCCGTACAAATGTCAAGAGTGCGGCTACACCACCGGCCACTGGGACAATTACAAGCGGCACCAGAAGAAGCACGGCCTAGCGACCGACGGCTGGGTCAAAGTTCAGATGCCTGGCAATGACGAAGAGGAAGAGGTAGAAGAAAGGATGGGAGTCGCAGTGGGTGTTGGAGTTCAAACTCAGAGAAAAGAAGTAGGGGTCGATATGCAGTATATGTCTAGGTAGGGAAGACAATACATTTGTGCCACAAACTTGAGATTGTATAAAATATAACTCAGTAAAACTAAGCTACCAGCAACTTGTATTTTTTTTCACAAAGCCTTTATATTGTTTTTGTGTTCGTTGGGTCTTTTTAGTGTTTTGTCAAAATGTCTTCAGAGGCTGCTACTTGTTTGTTTGTAGAATTCTGCACAATTATGTAAAACAATGTTCAGAATATGTTGATGCCTTTTGAATTGAGTAGGGCGGAGGAAGCTATTCAGAGCCTGTCTTCTACTCTGTTGTTACTGTATTTGTGTCAGACAAATGGACTTAGATAAGTGCTCCACTTTGTAGGTCCTTTCAATATCCCTTTCTGTGTTTTACACCACAATAGGCTAATCACCACAACACTGCCCTCAGACCACCCCGCACATTTGTGTTTCTCACACTACGTCACAGAACCACTTTTTGCCCTTCTTACCGAATATTAGTCAATACGTGGAGCTCGTGCCACTCTTGCCTGAATTCTTAAAGCTGCATTGTGTAGTGTTAGGAAGGAAATTTTTATATTTATTTTTATGAAATTTTAAATGTCAATTTCAAAGGTTTTAAGTCAAAGCTTTAGCTGTGTACCAAGAATTTAATTTTATCCCTGGAGTGCTGTTTGATGCTAGAAAGAACCTATTTTTTGTGGTGTTCCTATCCTCCTACCACGTTTACAGGAATTAAAAACTTTGACTTACATTACCTTTGGTTTGCGTCATAAGGTCATTTGAATATGACATGAGATTTGAAAGGATTTGTAAATTATTAAGAGTCTTATTTTCTTCCTAAAATGACACAGTGCAGTTTTAAGTGAAGATGGGCCTTTGTGCTGTGCTTCATTGCAGTGATGCACCAGTCCTGGTAATGGCATGCCATCAGAACTAATGTACTAATGTATGTACTACTAGCACAGCTATTTGATAATGCTGAAATTGTTTTATCAGTTGAAAAACTATATTGGTAAATTAGGTTGTGTTAACCTAATAAATAATCTTCAATGTCTTGAACTGCACATTGTCATTTATCCCAAACCCCTCAGGAATAAAGGCCAGTTGGAAGACTGAAATGTTGGGAAATAGATTACATTTCTGAACCAGAGCTTATTCAAAATACTAAATATGCATGCACAAGTATTCTGAAAAGCTCCGTTCAGTCTTATAGTTGCTTGTGACGTTAAGGAAAAATCATTAGTTAAGCACAATCATACATACATACCATACATACATACTTTTGCATTGGTAGACTGAATAAAAACTGAGGTTGGGATAAACAAAGTTCTACTGTACTAGGTGAGAAAAAAATGGCATTGTGCATCATCACCATTACCACTTCCGATTCAGCACACACATAAATCATACATGATCATGCTTCTCAAAGGATGTTTCCCACTGAACTTTTACTCGGTACATATCACCAAGCCTTCATTGATTGTCTGAGCCTAAATTTTAGCCCTTATACCTTTTTGGGAAATGTCCTATTAAGGGAGACTGTGTGTTGAGTCATGTTGCTTTTGATTACTGTTTCTTATTGACTGTGAAATTAGCTCATTGTTGTGTGCATTTTTTTTACTTGAAAAAAAATGATGACACTTATTAGTAAGCATGTGAGTGTCAAAATGAAATATATAGTATAGTTATTTTTTTTTATTTTTCTAATGTGGCTGTATTACACTATTAGAAGTGCATACTTTATTATTAATATATATATATATATATAACTTTTTTTTCTTTTCTATTTTGAATGTGTGATGTGTCAGTGGCATTTAGTTAATATGGGAAAAATATTAGGGGCCGTGATTTACGTTTCATCTCTTTGTGAATTACTATTATATGCAAGTGAGATATTTTTCAGGTTGCCATGACACAGCGGAGCATCGAAACCCATTGATTAGTGCTGAGGTCCCCAACTGTTCTCTTTTGTCCTTATGCAGTGGTTTCATAATTGCCTTAAGTGAGGATTTTGAAATAAACACATGAAATTAATTTCATTGAATGTCAGACATCAGACTGGTTTTCTTTTTTCCTTTAAGATTTGTGAGTCATATATTTACATAATATACATGTGAAATATTGCTTAAACTCAGTTTCTTTCTTGCTTTAGTAATGTCGATATTACTCAGTGAAACACTGCTACTTTTGAGCAAGAAACACACCACTCCACAGTTATTCCATATGCCTTCCATGAACATCTGCCAAGATATTATATATAGGAACTTACATTAATTGTGCTGTGATGTACTGATTCCTACCTCTGTTGTTTTAATGTGTACTGCAACTCATGGCTGCTCTATGCAATAATTAGGAACAAGATGCCTGCATATTATCAAATGGAGGAGGACCAAAGTTGATAATAATGAATATGGGAGTAACTCTCAGCAATGATGTAGATATGACTGAACTAGATCAATTGAGAACTACATCACTTAATTTCTTAGTTAATTTCAGCCTCTTGAGAAAAAGACCAATGACAGCTGTCACTGACCTCACCACCAAAAGAAAAAAAGAAAAAAAAGAATTTCCATGGCAAAGAAAAAAGAAAAGAGACAAAACACTAGATTCAATTTGATACATTTTTCTTTATGTTTGATAGTGATCGAAAATGCACTCCAAGTCAAAGTGTAATTTGGCACCTACACATTTATTGACATCCAGGACTTTGCAGCTTCCATGTATTTGTTCTTGACAGTAATACGGAGACACAAAAAATGATCAAAATAGGCCTAAATGGTGACACACCTCTATTTAGTGTCCATACCCCTCTACCCTCCGCTGAAGACACAGAGAAGCATAACAGTGAAAGAACAATACATTTCTATGTTGAGAACATTTGTTGTTTACAGTTCTGGCTACCAATGAGAGAGTACAATTGTTGATGGGCTGGCATTGATTTACATTTACATTTCAAACCACTGAGATGCAGCTTTTGGAAATATCTGATGCTAACAGCAAAGGGAATGACTTCATGAACCTGGAATGACAGCTGTTACAAAATAGTGGAATATGTTCATTTTGTTGGATACCTTCCATTAACTAACTTTGTTCAGAGATCACACCAGAAACTGTGATCACATTAGCCACTTCATCAAGCACCTTTTCAACTAAATCCTCTGAGATGATTGACACACTTTACTTATTACAAATTACAATAATGAATTGAAGCCCAAAAGATGCTCCGCACAACACCATTACTTGCCCCAAAAAGAAAAAGACAATCAATACAAATCAGATGTGAAATTTGTAAACACTTCATTTTAACTAAAAAGTCCCCTAAACATTCTGTAAACAATGATAAATGTTAGTCCTTTTAAACTTTTTTTGTTCTATACAGCTTAGATTACATTTGATCTATTTGATTACAATAAACTATTGATGATAAAGATATTAGTAAATGTTCAGAATACTTTTTAAATTGCATGTACATAATATAAAAGTGACATTGTCATAATTTTTTTTATGTTTCTTTTGTGCAAAATGCTTTAGTAAACTATAATTTGGCATTTATGAGAAACCTTAAAAAATTGGTTGAAAAAAAAAAAATCATAGATGGATTTACAGAGCCCCTTAGAAATATCCACACAATATTAAGTCATGCTCAAGCTTTCACTCAAATATCCATCTCCACCTGTAATACTGTGCAAAATTATGGGTTCAGCAAGTGCAAGCAGCTCGGCCAAATCAACCAATCTATGACGTTCTGCAAGATTCTAGGTAACACTGGCTAAGACTAACTAGATTTTCTTTTAAGTTTCAACCAATGGCATAACCTCCCCATTTTCTTGATAAATGACAAGGTAGCCCATGAGGCAAAAAGGAAAAGTTAAGGCATTAGACTGTTTTTGAAGGCAGTATGAGTGGCTGTGCCTCAAACATAAGGTGAAAATTCCATCAAAAACACCATTGTAATAATTTTGTGGAGCCAAACCTAACTTGTTTACCAACTTGTCACATGAACAGCATGACAGACAGAGGATCACTAACAGTATGGGAACTAGATATTGGCTAAGTACATGACATTTTGGTATATAGCCGAGCCAAAAGTATCATCCATATAATTAAGCTGTCGCTCTGAATAGTCTACAGTTTTAATTGCTCAAATGAGATCAATTTCAACACATTCACTGGACTCTGGATAATTTAGATAACTACCCATGTCCAGTTCTGCTGTATCATCACTAGTGCCAGGTCTTACTAAACATTTGGCTCTCTAGTTGGAATGGAACATGCAAATCCAAGATCTGGCAAGTTTTCTTCATCTGTTTAGTTTCCAATATATTAATTTACTTTGTACCTCAAAAATTCCAATGGATTATAGAACTTCACACATAACGTCAATGAAACAGTAACCCTTGTACAATGAAAAAAAAAAAAAATCAGGAATTTGTAAGACAGTAATATATAAGCAATTCTTTTGAAAGAACACAGATTTCTGCAATGTAGAAGAATGCATCCCTATTTTAATATCTGTAGCTTTGCATGCTATTTAAATGATGTTGCAAGTTCCATAACATAGGGACAAAGTTTAAATTGAATATGATGACTGTAACTAAAATACAAAATCAAGATGAGCTTTTTATAAGTCTGAAAAACAAAGACACTGTCAAAGATTAAATGAGAGCTTAAGGCAGCGAATTCTCCAGGAGGAAGCTACAATCTTGCAGAACCGGACACCTACGTTCCGCTCGGCTCGGCTCAGCTCAGCTTGTAATCTTTGTCGTCCCAATCGTTGAGAGTGGAATGGAAGGAGAGGAGGAGGAGGAGGGGGAAGCAGGGGTTACAGGTCGTCATCCCCGATTCCCTCGAAAGCGTAGTTGCCATGGAAATCATTGCCACTGATATCGTTTGCAGAGTTGGAGGCGCTGATCCCTCGGAGGGACACTGAGCTCAGCTTGGTCTGGATGGAAACATCGACAGCATGCTTAATACAGCACAGATATTAGATTTATCTCTGGAAGAGCCTATTTAAGGGGTGAGTTATGGAAATACATTATCCAACCACATTACTGGGCTGCATGTTTCACCATTTTGCAAAACACAATATTTTTTAGAGCATGATACCTTACAACAGACTCAAAAATCCACATATACTCACAGAGAGTTTGACAATTTGTTCACGGTTCGGGTCGGGGGAGTCCTGCCGACAAATGAACACACCGAGTCAAATTCTCCTCTTACGAGAGATCTAAATCCACAACAAAAACACACTTAGGACATGATGTCCCATTTCTCACCAGTAGAGGGGGAGATTTCACAGCTTGCTGACTGTCTGACCGGTGGATGGAGCCGTTGTGCCGTTTCCTCAGCATCTAGGAGGTGACACAAGACAACAGGAGTAAAAAAACAAAATTATTATTGTAAGGAAAGAAAATCTATGAACATCTGAGGTGTGCTTTACATATAAGTATGTGCCTGATGTCAGCACTGCACTCTAAACACTGACAAGACAGAGGATGTTTGCCCATGACAAGTTTGAATGCCTGAATTTAGTATTAGCAGTGATATAGTGGTAAATAAAAAGGTGAGAAAACTATGATCTCCACTTGATCATCATAACCACCAAAATGAACAATTATATTTTCAGCAAAGCATAAAAATGTATGCCTTTTTTTCTACTTAAAAGACGCCATCTTCATGTAACTTACATTAGTTTGCTTACTATGATGTATAATGTAAATTTAGATCAAAAAAATAAATGTCAGCCTATAAAGGTGGGTAAACTGAGTTTAGGTGCATTTATCCACCACTACATTCCTGAGTATTAGGTGGAAAACACATTCTACAGCATGTTGGGTCTAGCTGATTCGTCGATATACTGTAGGTGGTATTAAAATTCCCTGGAAACAAACCTTTTTGATGCTGCCCCCTGACTTCTTCACCATTAGCTCATCCACCATAGACTGAAGGCAGATACTCATCATGATAGCCTGAAATTACAGTAAAAAAAACTGCAGAATTTTATACAGTTCCAAGTATATTTTTAAACACATCTTTCATAGATACTGTCAAAACAGATAACAGACCAGTTTCAGAGAGGAAGAATTAAAGGAAATGGAAGAGGAAGAAGAAAAAAACCGAGTGACCATAATCAGCACAATCACTTTGAGTCACAGTAATTTAATGCTTCGCTTAACCCGCTCAGTGACCCTTGTTGACCCCAGATTGACCCTGTCAGGGAGCCTTTACCTGTGGACTGGTGATGGTGACCCACTGGAGGCGGTCCTTGCTCATCAAATACTCGAAGGCCAGCTCCAGCTTGACCTCACACTTGGCTGAGCTGCAGGGATTGGTCGTGCCGTTTGCTACTGGGACTTGCTGCAGTGGAGGAGGGAAAGGCGGAGGGTTATTTGGTTTTACTGGCTGGCAGGCATTGTCACTATCATCACCATCTAAATTCATTATACATCATCACTGTGATCATCGTTATCATCATCATCAACCACTGATGATTTGCACTCATTAAGAATCACATTCTATTGTCTTCATCATCATCATCACTTCTGTCCACAGCTACAGCGTGCAATCATCATAATAATTCAATAGAACGACAATACTTCATCATCACCACCATTATGTTTGTCTTCTTGTATGCAAAATACATGAAACAAATAGACAAATATTTCCATATTTTGTCACATACACCCATGCTACATTCTCTAAATGGAGGACAAGCTTCCCATTCTATTCTTTGATTGGAGGATCATATAAGCAGCCCAGTGAAATTTCCTATCCTACGTCTCTCCTCGTTAAGCCCTCGTTACTGTGCTGCTGCATCACAAACCGCAAGCTGGCTTAGAGCGGTAGGCAGAGAGGCACACTGGCATGTGTGCACACAGACACACATACACCTTCTGTTGTCAAATTCGCATTTAATAGGATGCTGTATTGCAACCCACACACATCTTGAGATTCAAGATGGCACACACTCAAAAGACAAACATATAAGCAAAGACAGAGGCAAAGATGTACAAGTGAAGACATTCAAATGCATTCAGAAATCCCTAAGCCACAGAAGACGCGCATTGCTCTCTGGAGATGAGCCCTCATTCCTCATTAGTGGAGACTCTGTTCTGTGGAGTGCCGAGGCTCTCTGGGGGCTCTCCAGTCTGAGTGGGACTGCTTCCTCTGGGCTAGATCCTGGCTATACCCCTCCCATGCTAACTCTACCCATCATGTCCCCCCCTATCATGAAAAAATATACACTCAAGACACAAATGCACACAGAAACAAAAGGTCTGACACACACACACACTAACTGTTTACACTTGTCCTCCTTGCAGAAATATACAGCCTGTTCCTGCTTCCTTGAAAAAGCTCCAACAAGATGTGATTTGAGATATGACTGTGAAGGAGGATTGCAGGACCCCATGAAATGAGATGTTTTGGATAGTTTGTTTGGAGAGGAAAAGACTCATTAAAATCACTTTGACCTCCGAGAATGAGCTCAGGAATTAGTCAGCCTGCTGGACAATGTCTAATCCAGTCTAGTCATGTGTATTTATATAGGCCTTCATCACAAGCAGGGCTTTACATACCTTCATATATATCATTTAGGTTTCTGGGATGCAGATGACTACATGGCTGTAACTATAAGGCAATACAAATGTGAATTGTTTTCCCCCATTTACATTTAAATGCGGACTTGCATCTACGACTGTTCATCTTTCAAACTGGAGCTGAAATATCTGGGCAGAGCTCACAAGAAGAGAATATGTAATGCTTTTCTCAGCTATTCACACTAGTGAAAATAGCTTGTTCAGTCTTTCATAAGAGCCGTCTCCTTTCAGGATGTCTGATTGAGTGTAAGCAGAAAAAAAATGCATATTCAAAGCAGAGCAAGCTTTACTGTGACTGTGTGGTGCATGATGATCAATGCTGAATTCCTCTGAAGCAATTCTAAAACTGACAATTTTGGAGGTTTTCTGTGCTTGCCTAATAATCATAGACGAGTTCAGAGAAATTTTATATCCATCTACCTGTAGGACAAGTGAAAATTCAAAGGACGAAGTGGCTGAAAAGTTAATGTCAACCCCTGGAAAGCACAGGTCGGAAAGTGAGTTTTGAGGGGCAGAAATCTCAGCACCTGGCACAGTAACTGTTGAGTCACTGGTATTGATCAATAACCCTATCAACCAATCAGAGATTTATTATGGTAATTTTGTGCAATAGGGTGGTAAACCTTACTTATTACTTACTTTAATCAATGGCAATTACTGAATTTATACATCAATTTGCAAAATGATTTTTAAAAAGGCATTCAATTTTACTTTTACTGTGTCATTCCATTTACTAATGTGTTTTCCAATTCAGTTTGCATCTCGCAATTCATTTGTCTATTGTTTTACCATTTACACTTCCTGCTTTGGGCCACAATTTTATTAGGCAACGTATTAGATTTAATGCATCGAGTGTGCAATGTATAAAAACTATGCAATCATTCTGAGCCCAATAATAGCCACCCACACCTCTACACTTTACTGTATATATCTGTACAGAATCTGCTGGGTAGGTGCTTTCTTGTACCGCATGCCACCAGATTCCCTCCTAGCAAATAGACAATATCAATTAAAGTAAAGGATGGTGTTCTATGTGTGAGGTTTGTGGATCAATATAGCACTACCCTTGTGTGGGCTATGTGTTTGGGTAATTGGACTGATGAAGATGGATGGTATGGAGGTCAGCACTTTTAGTTTGCAGGAGGAGGAGAAACTGATGCTTGGCAAGACTAAGAAAAGACATTTGGCTCTGGTACAGTGGTGAGATGAGGTTTGTAAAGCTCTACTTGTGTAAACAAGCGACTCTGGAAAGGCATGCACCCTTGCTGGTTTGAGGCGGACTCTAGCCAACTCCTCTGTCTCTCTACTCTGCCAACTCTACTCTCCTAATAATATGGATGGATTCCAAATAGATAACGTATCTTTTCCTGTCACACACGCATAGGCAGACACCAACACATGCATGTAGGCGAACACACACATAGCTTCTCTCCTTCTCCCCCTCTCACTCTCTCTCACACACACACTAGTTCACTTACAGAGGAGGTGACCCGCCAGCACCTCATGCGTGTGACCTTGAAGCTTCCCTCCTTCATCTGTTCGTTGGGCAGCTTGACGTGGAAGTTGAGCTCGTTGTTGCCAGCGCTAACGATGACGTGGCAGCCCTTCTCGGGGAAGTCAGTGATACATGGGTCGAACTTGATATAGCCAAAATATTTGAGTGTCTGGCCTAGCCGGATGAACTGGATATAAAAAAAACAACAACAACAAAAACAGAAGTGGGGATTTTAGATGAGTCATTTCTCTAAAAATGCCTTCCTAACCTTGGAATAAAAACAGTTGGAATTCTAAAATAGATTCATGTAACAGACCTATTCTTTTCAAAAGGATGTTCCTATGTACATGCAATATGGGTGTAATGAAAAATTGATATCATACGTCAGTATTAAAAAAACTAGGCTAATTGTGTAACAGAATGCACTAGAGACAATATTCTCTACGGTCTACAGACTTTTCCTTGGACAAAGACAATTCCTTGTATTCCTGCAAGCTGGATTTAAGACAGACAATGTGGAGGTATAACAATCTACAGGAGATGGCCTTGCTTACCTCTTTCTTGGAGCCTTTCTCCTGCAGCGATTTGAGCTGCCTGTGCTGGTCTTTGTTGACGAGTATCCAGCCTCGCTCAATGTCAGACACTGTCTGGTAGAGCAAAAAGAAGAATTGAGAT
This sequence comes from Centroberyx affinis, assembly GCF_046629955.1. NCBI lineage: Eukaryota > Metazoa > Chordata > Actinopteri > Beryciformes > Berycidae > Centroberyx > Centroberyx affinis. The sequence continues at coordinate 332,959 of NW_027281226.1, read as the reverse complement.
TCATCTATCTGCACAGATGAATAAAATACAGCATGTGCAATAGTCACATTTTTCTTTTCTTTGGTACATGCACAGATTTTTGTATTGTGGAAGAATTCACAAGAAGTGGAAAAAGTCACATTACATACAGAGTAGAGGTCAGCAAGTACACAGTGGTGTGTGTACACACGTACACACACCACTTATTCTCTTTGATTACTTTTTTAGACTTCCACTCAGCTACACAGCGGCAACACTCAACAGCCACAGATTTTAATCAAACCAGCCATCCCTAAAATGTTTAAGAAAACAGAACACAGTTGCTGCGGCTAAGGGGATCAGCTATTAATAGGATCATAGAGAAACATAGGGAGGTACTGGGTTCAGTGCGCCGCAAAGCCAAAACACGGCGACACCTCCATCAGATAAGTGATGGACCCAAGGGATGGATAAAGCCATTTAGCAGCCCAGGGATGACGC